>NC_056743.1:711483295-711563295 GCF_019279795.1 Protopterus annectens
GGTGAGCTTTGCTTGATATGGGTGGGGAGTCTGTTCCAGAGCAAAGGTATCCTCCGTGAGATATACTTGTCCCTCCAAACCACTTTGTTGATGTTGCACAAGAGGTTTAGATCTTTAGACTGAGAATTTCTGATGCCCCTTAACTTGCTGATGTGCAGTAATACAGTGAATATTTTGACAGAGGATGCCTTGTATGCCAAATATGAGTCACTTCTTAGGTTTGAGTTGGTTCATGTAGGATGTATTGTTTAGGCCTTGTATCATTTTAGTAAGGTATCTCTGTGGGTGTTCCTCGTGTTGCATATGTCTGGACAGATCCATTCTAATGGGGAGCATTATACTGAATGATTTTTATTTATTTATTTTACATTTGTTTACTGGAAGTTCAGATGGACAAAATGTTCTTTTTCAGTGGAGGTCCAGGGAGAAAAGTTCCATGTTTACAAATATCCTTAAGATACATAAACAACATACAGATGCAAATGTTTCTTCAATCCGAGGTACGAGTGCAAAATGAAAATACATGTTATACATTTTACTAATACAATCATACAATCTAGATAGGATGCAAGGATGTTCCCTTTTCCACCCTCCCAGTCAAGGTGAACCCTAGCCAATGGTATCTAGAATGGGGTCCCTCCTAGAGCTCTAACTGATGTGGACTGCCCAAGCAAGTACTGCTCCTCCTTAACCACTGTAGGCCTGACAATGGTTATATCGGAAGCTGTGTCTCTCTTAGCAGTGGCCTGTCTTCCATCCACTAAGATAGGACACAAATGTTGGTGACAGTTTGGCACCTCTGTTGTTTCCAGATAATTTACCACTGGCATTCTGTCATTCCCACTTGCTGGCTCCCTCACCTTCTGTTTCTCCCCTTGCTTCAATGGACATTTGTATGTTACATAGCCCCTCTGATTACATTTCAAACATCTAATCCCTGATCCTGACCATGTATTTGAACTAGTGGCTTCCCCTGTTAAAAGTGAACTCTGCTGGAGTAGTTTAGGTTGCAACCCATGGGTTTCCTTATGTCCATGTGCAGCACTGGGTATCCCCTTCTTATGCAGTTGTGCCCTGCTTGCTAAATACAGATACACTTGTCTCCCCAACACAGTTGCAGAGTTCTTGGTCTGCCAACCAGATCCTCATGTATTTAGGCAGAGTGCTGAGAGCTTGTTCCCTCACCAAAAGGTCTGCCAGTCCTTCAAAAGTGTGACGTGATGCCCACTCATACACCTGTGAAAGTAAGTACTTAAATCAGCAATGAAATCACATACACCTTCATCTGCCTTACGTCTATTTTCACAAATTTTTTTTCTATACATTTCAGGGGCTAATTTAAAACAATCAAGTAAACATTGCTTTACACTATCGTAATTCAAGCAATCAATATCAGATAGTTTAGCAATTGCATTAAACAGCTCTATCATGGAGAAAGGGGGTCAGAAATTGTACCCAGAGCCTTTAGTCAAGTCCTGACCTTTATGGCTTCTGGGGTTTGGTCCTTCCATTCCCCATTACCTCCATAACTCTGTCGAAGGGTTAGAAGCTTCTTTTCATGCTGTCTCTGACACTCAATTTCTTCAGTTTCTATCTCCAAATGCTGCAGTTCATACTGACGGTGCTTTGCCAATAATTTGCCAGAAAGGCACAATTTTATGAAAAACGGACCAAAAATGTGAGGCAAAAATCTGGACATTCTGTGAAAATGTGTACAGTTTAGAGGTATGCTAGCCTGCTGTGATGGCAAAGGCTGTTTGCTTAACTTTTTTTATGTGGCTAGAAGAAGGATCAACTGTGGGCAAAGAGATTGTTCCATGGTCAATCTAAAAAGAGTGTCTCTTTCCCAGGGAAAACAAGCAGCAAATGCCAACAAAAACAAAGTCTTTAAAAGTCACTTTTTTCACTAACAAACACATTAAAAGTACTTTAAAAGACTTTGCCAGCTCTGCAAAGCAAAATGAATACAATTTCTCCACAGAAAAAAATGTTTTTTCCGTTTCCTTTAAACAACTTTTAAACCTTCAGAAAAAAAAAGAGCACTCCCATTTAAAAGTGTAGTAACATCTCATGGCAATCCTTTAAAAAACAAACTCATAGCATTAAGATAATTTTTCCTGGTGAGGAAAGTATCAATCATAGACAGCATTATTAAATGGAATTTTTTTCCTGAAATGGATTTTATCTGCTCTGCGAAAGAATAGCACAAGCAGAGCTTCAATCTTCGACAGGCTCAGATGCAGCATTCTCTTCATCCACAGTAAAAAGGCTTGGCACTGACGCTTATCTTTTAGTCATCTGAACTCATGCTGCATATCAGTTTTGGCCCTTGAAGGTACTCTGAAGCTTTGGAACTTGGCTAGCTGTTATATCGTTGACCTATAACTAAGGCTACTGGAGCAATGATCAATATGATGAGCAGTGTGTTTGAATAAATGTCTATGATAGCACCAGGCAATGACTACATATAAATGTAACTAATAAAGTGAAAATGGCAAACAGTGAGAATTTGAAAATGTGTGTTAAGAAGCATATATAGAGCTTCATCATTAAACACGCACTGGTCATTCATAAAGAACACTAATAAGCATAAAGTTTTATAACCATCTCTTCTAATTATTACCATAGAAATGAAAGTAGTGCATTAAAAAATATTCATTCAGCCTTTACTTATAAACACTTGTGGTAATTGCCTACTGAAAGGGTCAGTTACTGCAACACTGAGCATATATCATTCAGCATGAAAAAAGAAAAACATCTGAACCACCAAGCTGTAGAACACGTAGTTAAATAAAATAAACACAGAGTAAGCACTTTCAGGTTTGTATAGGAAGGAGTGTTGGAAGAATAATCTTCTGGAGCATGATAGTATGCACCCCAGGCATTTGTTTAGCAATATAGCTAAGGGGCACTTTTAGACGATGTCAAGACTGTGTACAAATGATGCTAATTTCAAACAAAGATCATCTGAGTTAGTTTATGACCTCAGTCAAAGAGGTTATAAAGGAGATGTAATACAGCGAACATTTGGACAGTGTCAGAATGAGACAGCCAGTAGGGCTAACCCTTGGTTTCTCCAAGAGTAGCAATGAAATGCAGCTCTCCAGGACATCAGATCAGCAACCATTATGTGTCAGCATAAAGTATAGTAAGAACACTGGAGGCATATGCGATATCATCAGACAAAACAGGAATATTTTGTTAACTGATGATAAAATCAAGAGCATTGTAACCGATCAACCATTGTTTTATTTCAAAAGGCATAAGAATTTGAAAGATTTATTGTGCAAGGATAGACATCAGACTAAAAGGGTTAAGACTATATGACAGGGCACTTTTCCATGTAGGCACTGCAAGGCTTGCCAATATACAAGACAAGTAAACCATTTTGTTCATCCTATGACTAAGGAGGAGGATTTTTCACACATTATGCAGATTGCCATGCAACAAATGTCATCTATTTGGCTCAGTCTAAAGATTGTCACTCATTTTACATAGGCAAGACCAATTGCAAATTAAAGAACAGGCCTAGCCGGCCGTAGGCATAGGCCAACTACGCGGCCGCCTAGGGCGCCGCTCTACTAGGGGCACTTTTCTAGGATTTATTTGGTGTAGGTTGACCAGGATGGGGGCAGCGGGTGGTGTCGATGGGGGCGCCATGGAGTCCTTTTCCCTAGGGTACCAGTTGACCTAAGGAAACTCCTGAGAACAGGATTCTACAACATGTCTGCTATACGTTTAGGCAATGAACGTAATGCTTTGTACCAACACATTAGCAGTAATAATACTCACACCTTTGATTTTTTGGTACTGCAGGTAATAAATGTTTCTAAGAGAAGGGGGATTTATGTAATTTAACCGAGTACCATGAGTCAAAATGGATAATTGAACTGACAGCACATTGACCCCCAGGCATGAATGGTGTAATCCCTATAAAGCCCGCCTTAAAAATGAGGTGGATTCATTACTGAATTTTACTGGTTAATTATTTTAAATGTGATGTTTTATTGCGTTTTAAGTTGCCTGAAGAAGGGTATATAACCTGAAAGCATTTACTCTATGTTTATTTTATTTAACTATGTGTTCTACAGCTTGGTGGTTCAGATTTGTTTCTTTTTTGTAACTTCATTTCTGAACCTTTGGTGTGAAGGCTCCACTTATTGTCGCTTTGGATATATCATTCAGCAGCAGCTATGGTGCAATGAAAAAGATTTAATAATTAGCTCATAAGAATTTCTCTGAATTGCATGTTTGCCAACATTAGCACTGCTTCACCTGACACTGGTAGTGATCTTCCTAATGGACCATGCATCACATTGGCAAAAAACACTCTGCTGCACAGACACAAACACACACACTCACAGACATTCTCCCCTTTCTCTCTCTCTCACACACACACACACACACACACACACACACACACACACACACACTTGTCAGTATATAATCTACAAAATGCTCAAACATTTATAAATTGTTGTTGGATGTTCAAGTTTATACTTGTAGAGTGCAGTTCTCTCTCACTCTTTTATATCTAATGCAACTGAATGGGCAGCTATCTTTTATTTCCATTCTCTAGATGTTTTTCCCACATAGAGCTTTGGCCGGCTAAGATCTGCCTGCAATCAACTGGATGTATAAGCGAATTTAAGTACACTTTTATCTGCACTTTTTTCATATAGTACAGCATTTTATGTATTTCTGTTTCTTACTGAATATTAATTGAACTGAAAATTGTGGCTTTCTGTCTCTACCGAGATATTGTTAGAAGTGTAGCCATTGACAGCAGTGGGGGGTAATTTCACTTTGATATTCTGTGTTTCAGCTGAGGGGCTGTCCTTTCTTATATAAGTGGTACATTTTGTTTTTTTTCTGCTAAATACTTGAGCTTAAATACTTGAGCTTTGGCCGGCTACGATCTGCCTGCAATCAACTGGACGTATAAGCGAATTTAAGTACAATTTTGTCTGCACTTTTTTCATATAGTACAGCATTTTATGTATTTTTGTTTCTTACTGAATATTACTTGAACTAAAAATTGTGGCTCTCTGTCTCTACAGAGATATTGTTAGAAGTGTAGCCACTGAAAGCAGTGGGGGGTAGTTTCACTTTGATATTCTGTGTTTCAGCTGAGGGGCTGTCCTGTCTTATATAAGTGATACATTTCTTTTTCTCCTAAATACTTGAGCTTTGGCCGGCTAAGATCTGCCTGCAATCTTCTGGATGTATAAGCGAATTTAAGTACACTTTTATCTGCACTTTTTTTCATATAGTACACCATTTTATGTATTTTTGTTTCTTACTGAATATTAATTGAACTGAAAATTGTGGCTCTCTGTCTCTACAGTTAGTCCCCCCCCCCACTTCCTGTTCTTGATTTGGTATTAATCTTGGTGGCTTTGAAATTGCACGCCCCTCTTGCAAATTTGTATTTGGATACTCCTTCTGGGCCCATCTCATTTGCTAACTCAACTGAGTGCAGTGAGGTCATATTCTGATTTCAGGCACTCCTAGTGTGTACAAAAAGAGCATTTGGGAAGAAAAAAAATGTCCAAGTTTGTCTCCTGCATTTCCTGTTAGTACTCTAGTCCACATACAGATTTGCTGTATTCAAGGCTATTTGTAAGCTTCTGAGCCTCCAAACCTTTCTGTAATGGAGAGAAGCCTTCTAGCTTAATTTTGTTTAAAGAACTAGCCAGTTTTTTTCAGTTTTAGCACTCAAATCTGTTTTTTTTTTTGAGCTCAGCACTTGTTCAGAACTCATTATAAGCACTAAAGAAGCTACAAATTACCGTAGCACTAAACTTTCCTCACTTGTCTAGAGGAAAGCAGTTTTTAGTACTTAATAAATAAGCACCTACCAGGCATGTCTAAGGGTCAGCTCCCGGTGTTTTCTCCTGTCTCCCTGATGAATCTGGGCATATTGGGGCAATGCAGCAATTGCCTCATGTACACAGACAACCCTCTCCTCCTACCACCCAACACTATAACCTGAGAGAGATGCACTTACACAGCCAAACTGGAAGCAAAGCTCTCTTCACCCAAGACTGGACTAGACAGCCAAGAGGAGAAGGTAGACACTTGCACCACACCACACTCATCACATAGTCCCTCAAAACCTACACCACCAAAATACACACAAAGAAACACAAAACACACACCAACATTCGTGGAGGCTCTCAATAAAAACCTGCCCAGGCAACAGGGACCTCCAAAGCAGAAATGCAAGCAAACTCCACCCCCCAACACAACCCAAATGACACATAACCCACAATCTCAGTGTGCCATTCAACCACAGCCCATAAGACATAACAACGTACCCAACACTCTAGTCATAGGTGACTCTATAGTCAGGCACACTGATGTTCCACTCACCAGGCTAAACAAGGAGAAAGTTACTGTCAGCTGCCTGTCGGGTGCCAGGATCTGCCACATAATGCACGCACTCAGGTCACTCCACAACAAGTACAAATATGACTCTGTCATTATCCATGTTGGTGTGAATGACTTGAGATGTACCTCCCTGGAATACATGAAAAGAGACATGGAGGAGCTCTCCGATCTTGTAGTCCAGGCAGGTATGATCCTAGCCCTGAGTAGCATCCTGCCATCACCCAGAATGATACCACAGTACAAGGACAAAATGATTGACTTCAACAATTGGCTAAGCTTCTACTGTCATTCTAATGGGATCCAGTATTTGTTTGCCTTGGATGACATGATCGACAGACCACGATGCTTTGCCAGAGATGGCCTGCACCTGTCGCCATTGGGATTCCGGATACTGGCTAAGGCTCTTGCCACTCCTATAGTGCCTTTTTTAGGCAGGGTTCAAATGACAAATTCACCACCATAACAGGTACAAGCAAGCAAAATCTGAGAATAATGCTACTCAATGCTAGAAGTCTAAACCTCAAAATGCCCTCACTCGAGGCACTCCTTAAAATGGAGAACATCAACATCTGTGCAGTGACAGAGACCTGGTTCAAAGCTCCAGAGAGCACCCTGCATTACCAGGCTATAATTCATGCCACACCTTTCAGCCACCTAACCCAGACCAAAGCACTAAAGGCAGAGGCGTGTCCATATTCATTAAGGATATCCACACCTCCAGCCTAGTTGCACAGCATAATGCATCCAAGACTATTCAAGTGCAACTAACTCTGGGCAAGACCAGGGCCGGTGTAAGCATTTTGGGGGCCCCCAGCAAATGTCAAGTTGGGGGCCCCCTGGGCACTTTCAGTCTAAGTATCACCCTGTCACTGCCACCACTTCTATCCATCTTTTTAGTTGATGCTGCAGACTTTTAGGAGTAGTACACACAGACTGACCTGTAGCTACAATGATCTTATTACAACAGGCATACATACCACACTGTGTTGGCCCATCTCACAAAGGGACATTTTACAGTTACTGGCATTTATGTGTAACAAGGATACATTACAACAACTCTTTGTACAGGGGAGTACTAATGTGCAATGGAACCCTAGGCACTGCTTACTGTTTCAGCCAATGACAAAAAAAAAAAAAAAAACACACACCCTCCAGAGTTTCCCCTCTGTTTCCCCCATGTTGGGCTTCCCACTTATGCACAATACTGTTTTTTTCTTTCATTTCTCACATTTTACCTTTTTTCTTCAGCTTTTTCAAGAAGTCATAACTTTATATATGCTCTAAAGTGCTTTTTAAGTTTATTTTTTTTTACCCAATGATGGCTTGAACAGAAATGATGATTAAGGAAAGAAATTTAGTATTGCTGTTCAGCTTTAGCTTTCCTTCCGTCTTTTCAATATACTTTCATGACCAAGACAGCACAGTAATAACCATTTAGGAAATAACTCAATTAAGCCGGTGCCCCCAGAAGCTAGAGCATTTCCCAACATTTTAATCCAAAAGTGGCCTAAACAAAAATTGTGAGTAAGAAAAAAGAATTTCAGTCTTATTTTTTTCTTTCAATGAAGACAAGTTTTATCCAAGGTTTAAAATTCAAAGCTGACAAAAATAGTAGCTCAAAATAAATTAACAAGTCAGTTGTTGTGAGGATACACAGATCATGTACGGGAATACTGCCTGCCTCCCTAATCCTCTCAAAAAGACAGTCACTGCCTATGCAACCCTCTAGTGTTAGATTGGGATGAAAGCAGAGATTCAAATGACCACAGTCATACATTTCAAGTGACTTTTGAAATACATATACATAGCATGTGTACTTATTCTTCGATCCTAACCCCCAAAGGCAACTAGCTGTGTATGTGCCTGATGTTTGATTGTGAGGAAAATGAAAATAAATAATGTATTCTACTTTGCTGCTACCAGGCAGTAAGTACACTGCTCCTAAAGGAGCTAAAGTAACTTTCTTTGTATACCTCTGAGGTCTCTTAGAAAAGTAAAGGAAATAACTACACAATCCCCAGCACCCTCATAACCTACGGTAAATTTCTATACACAAACATCTGAGCAGGGATGTTTTAGAAAGTTTGTGGTTGAGGACAAAGGCTATTATCAGTTTTATCCTAACAGGGTCATATCATAACTCCATTCAGGCTAAAGAGTGCAATCAGAAAATGAAAGCATTTTTACTCATCATTTTTCATCAACCAAAAACAGCTTTTTTAGGGTCCCCGCAGTCAAGGATGATTAAGGGAGCCTCCTGTATCCATTTATACAGTTTAGGGAGTGGGGGCCACCAGATTCCTAGAATATCTAAGTGTCTGAATGGTCTGTGATATATTTTATGCCTTACTTTTGAAATATAATCACTTGTTAGCTACATTTTTATTGATACCCTGAAGAATAATGTGTGTGTTCGGCATTATTGGATATGTGCATTGATAAAAATCTGAGTTATTTTTTACACACACACACACACACACACACACACACACACACACACACCACAGCAATGCTAATTTTGTACTTATTTCAGCAAGTACATTGCACAACACTAGTATAGGTTCATAGGTTGGTACTAGGCTATCAGCCCTAGGGCCTATACAAGCCTAGCCATAACAATTCCCTGGCTATTTCTTCCCACATTATTTACTTTCCTGGACCCCTGTCTAGCAGGGCGACTGACGTGATCCCTGGGGTGAATTTCCTTTCTCCCATCCAATCGTCTAGGTTCCTCTTGAAGAGGTCCAAAGAGACACTCTGCTTGACATGTATGGGCAATCTATTCCAGAGTCTGGGGAGTCTCTGGGTCTGGAACCTGTATACTACACAAGATCAGTGACTGCTTTTCGCAGTCATCAAACAGCAACAGGGATAAGTCACTTTTATTTGTCAGTGAGGAGTAAATTAATACCTATCACTATCCTTGATTTCACAGATATTCCTGATTTTGTCTCCTAATTTTGCTCTGTCACAATAAATCCAGTCATCAGAGTTTTATACTTATTGTGTAAAATGCATGTTGATGCAAAATGTGTTATTATAGTAACTTTTATATGAATTAGAGTAATATATAAAATGTGTTCCTCATTTTGAGACTTTATTATGCTATTATTTTCATCACCGAACAGAATTCTTCAGCAAAGATGTTGAGAGTTACAATATCAGTTGTTCTGCCAATATGTATAAAAACTTTGAAAGAGAAACCATTTCTGAAGATTAGAAACATCAGCTCTTCTTAAACTCCACAGTTTGCAATAAGATCAGTCACCGTGGGCTGCTGATCTCTGTAATGCTTACTTTGCTTATGTTCATTACAGCTTTGTCCTAACAGGGTCATATCACAGTCCTGTTCAGGTTAAAGAGTGTAATCGAAACTTTATACATTTTTTTTCCTCATTTTTCCCCAACCAGCAGCAGTTTCTGTGGGGCCCCCACACAGCCATTGATAATTAAGGGGCCCCATCCAGCCACAGTTATTGCAGATACCTAAAACTGGCTATGTTGTTAAATTTAGTGAAGAGGATGTCCACCATCAGGGATTAACATATGCCAGGGCATTATGTCATTGGTAAAATATTTAATGAAATTGTAAAGCTTGTTACTTGACAAAATACTGTTACTATAACTAAAGATGTTTGAATTTTGAAGGAGATAAATATGAGTCATTATTACTTACCTGCTTTATTAAGTATACAAGATTGCTGTACTAGCTTTTGTTGGTTTGACAGACATGCTATAAAATATCAAGATAAGATAACTTGCTGTGGTTGGGGGCCCCCCCAGGACCAGGGGGCCCCCAGCGACCGCAGGGTTCGCTGGTGCCTAAAACCGGCTATGGGCAAGACCATAATCCAAACTGTAGCTTGCTACAGACCCCCCCCACTATGCCTCAGGATTCCCACTCCTTATTTCTTGATACACTGGAAAATATTAGGGTACAACCCAACACCCGAATAATGGGTGATTTCAACTACCCCACCATTAACTGAGAAAACTATTCATTTGCCTGAGCTTTACCAGAAAGGCTCATCCAGACTCTGCTACACTTTGCTGTGAAGGAAAGGTTAGTTTGCTTTTATTTTTTGTATTACTGTATTGCCTTTCTATATTTTGAATACTGTAGTTTGTTTTCTTTACCTTGTGTTTTGCTTGCATTCTGTTTTAACAGCATATTAAAACTTCAAAAGAGACCACAGCGCTCTCTGTTCTGAGTCAGGCAGAAATAAGAACTGATTAATTAGGGACTCATTCATAAGACAGAAGAGGTCACTTAAGGTTAATCACTTGTTAACAGAGGGGGTGGAGCTAGGAACTAAAATTTCTATTTAAGGAGTAAACTAAAACATTTCAGAGCTTCACCAGAAAGGCTCATCCAGACTCTGCTACACTTTGCTGTGAAGGAAAGGTTAGTTTGCTTTTATTTTTTGTATTACTGTATTGCCTTTCTATATTTTGAATAGTATAGTTTGTTTTCTTTACCTTGTGTTTTGCTTGCATTCTGTTTTAACAGCATATTAAAACTTCAAAAGAGACCACAGCTCTCTCTGTTCTGAGTCAGGCAGAATTTTTTTCCTGCCCTCCCACCCATTTAAGTTGTCTTGTTAAATACCACTGTCTTTCTAGTTGCCCACCTCTTATGTTAATCTGACCATATATATCATTTCTCTCTACTTTCACTGGCTTATGTGAGTAATCACAAAATCATCATTTTTGAAATCCCACCCCTTCAATTATTTAAATTTATTGCCATCCTACAGTATTTCATAGTACTAAAATACAAAAGTGACCATCCCTTTCAATCCATCTTGCTGTTTTAAAAATAGTAACTCTCCACTAAACCTTAACTTTTTAAACGGGTAAAACTCAAGTTACCTACTTTCACATCTAACTTCTCTAGTGCACACTGCAGAGTGCATTCTTTTCAATCTTACCTTTAAGCATCCCTGTGACTAGCACTTTCTCTAATACCTGCTGGAAAGCACTAGGAAGCCTTAAACTCATACAAACACTGAACTCTCCTTGTTAACAAGGAGAAATTAATAGTAGGCACTAAACAGCCTATAATTGCAAAGTACCTTGCTAAGGAAACAGCTCCTATACTTTACAAAGAAAAAAAAAAAGCCCCAAACCAGGCATGTCCAAGGGTCAGCTTCCGGTGATTTCTCCTGTCCACCTGGTGAATCTGGGCATACTGGGGCAATGCAGCAATTGCCTCATGTACACAGACAACCCTCTCCTCCTACCACCCAACATTACAACCTGTGAGAGATGCACTTACATAGCCAAAATGGAAGCAAAGCTCTCTCCACCCAAGATTGTGCTAAACAGTCAAGAGGAGAAGGTTAACACCCACACTACACCTCAAGCAACACATAGTCCTTCTAAACCCGCACCACCAACACCCACATATAGCAACACTAAATCCACATATGCAGAGGCCCTTAACTGTAACCTGCCCAAGCAACAAAGACCTCTGAAGCTGAAACGCAAACAAACACCAATCACAACCAATGTGTCACATAGTTCACAACACCAGTGTGCCACCCAGCAACAGCCCCTAAGGCAAGACAATGTACCTAACACTTTAGTCATAGGTGACTCTATAGTCCGGCACACTGATGTCCCTCTCACCAGGTTGAATAAGGAGAAAATTACAGTCAGCTGCCTGTCGGGTGCCAGGATCCGACACATACCGCATGCACTCAAGTCACTCCACAACAAGTACAAATATGACTCTGTCATTGTCCATGTTGGAGTGAATGACTTGAGACATACCTCCCTGGACTACATGAAAAGAGACATAGAAGAGCTCTCGGATCATGTGGCCCAGGCAGGTATGACCCTAGCCCTGAGTAGCATCCTGCCTTCGCCCAGAATGATACCACAATATAAGGATAAAATGAATGACTTCAACAATTGGCTAAGCTTATGGTGTCATTCAAAGGGGATCCAGTATCTGTCTGCCTGGGATGACATGATTGACAGACCACGATGCTTTGCCAGAGATGGTCTGCACCTGTCGCCCCTGGGATTCAGGTTACTGGCTAAGGCTCTTGCCACCCCTATAGTGCCTTTTTTAGGCAAACTTCAAAGGACAAAACCACCACCGTAACAGGTACAAGCATGCAAAATCTGAAGGTAATGCTACTCAATGCTAGAAGTCTAAATCTCAAAATGCACTCTCTCGAGGCACTCCTAAAAATGGAGAACATCGATATCTGTGCAGTAACTGAGACCTGGTTCAAGGCTCCAGAGAGCACCCCTGCAATACCAGGCTACAACTCTTACCACACTTTTCAGCCAGCAAACCAGGACTGAAACACTAAAGGTGGAGGAGTGTCAATATTCACCAAGGATATTCACACCACCAGGCTAGTTGGCCATCACAATGTGTCTGAAATTCTCCAAGTGCAACTAACACTAGGTAAAATTGCAATCCAAATTGTAGCTTGCTACAGATCCCCCACCATACCCCAAGATTCTCACTACACCTTTCTAAACATACTGGAAAATATTAAGATAGAACCAAACACCCTAATACTGGGTGATTTTAACTACCCTGCCATTAACTGGGAAAACTACTCATGTCCCAACACCTTTGCGCAACGGTTCTTGGAATTCATAAATTCCAACGCCCTGGATCAACTAATCCATAGTCCCACCAGGGGCTCCAATATCCTAGACCTGGTCATTACTAACATGGGAAATCAATGCTCCATACCTATGGTCACCCCCTCGTTAGTCAGGTCTGACCATAAGCTAATCACCCTTAACATCCACATCCCACCCCCACCCCCCAGTAAAGAAACCATCATAAAAAACTTCTCCAAAGCCAACTTCATGCTACTCAAGTCAGAAGTGACAAACTTCATGACACCCATGCAGACGGGAACTGAAAGTTCAACTGCTGAATCCTACACTAAGGCACTGTACGAGCACATCCACTCATGCATGAATCGTGCCATCCCAAATAGAACCAAAATGCTCTCATCCAAAAAGGAAGCCAATCTGGTGGTCCCCTGCCATAAACAAACTTTACAACAAAAGGAAGAAACCTTTGCAGAAAAGAGGAAAATCCCAGGATGCAAAAAACTCCCTTACTAGCCTCAGTAAGAAACTGAGATGCCTCATAAAATCCTCCAAAGCTAGTTACGAAAATAAAATTGCCAAAGATTCCAAAGACAACCACAAAGCATTCTATAACTATGTCAAGAATCTAAATGGCAATGCTCAGATCTGCTCTGAGCTAAAACAGAATGGCATTAAATATACTGATCCGAAGGATATTGCCAATATCCTGGCAGATCGATTCAGTGCCAACTTCACCCCCTCTCACCCCCTAAATGGCCCATCTCAATACCGGAAGATTGCCAAATTCCAGTAATAATGGCCACACAGGTACAAAACGCATTCTCTAAAGCCAAGAATACAGCATCCATGGGACCAGATGACATCCTGGGCTGTGTACTACATGAACTACAATATGAACTGGCACCTCACCTAAGTGTCATGTTTAATCATAGCCTCACCTCAGGTTTCGTGCCCACTGAGTGGCGCAGAGCTACAGTTATCCCAATCCGCAAGGGGGGATCCACCTTGGATCCCAGAAACTACTGTCCCATCAGTCTGACAAGCCTTATCTGCAAGGCCATGGAGCGTATTATCATGGAACTTATAAACAAAGACATTGGCAACCTTCAAACACTGGACCCCACCCAGTTTGGGTTTGTGAACGGCCGATCTTGTCTCCTGAACCTGATTGACTTCTTTGAATCAGTCTCCAGAGCCATGGATAAGGGTAAGGTGGTCCACACAGCCTATCTAGAACTTGCCAAGGCCTTTGACACCATCCCCCACTCTGGAATCATAGATAAACTTACTAAGTTGGACATTAATCCCTATGTCACCCAATGGGTTGCTAAATGGCTTACTGATAGAACCCACACTGTAAAAGTAGCCAACTCCAAATCCAGCTCCAGACAACTGGAGTACCTCAGGGTTCAGTCCTGGGGCCGCTCTTGTTTGGCATCTACTTCTCTGAAGTACAGGTCAACACTAAGGGACTCTGGCTAACAAAGTTTGCAGATGACTGCAAACTGGGAGCCATTATTGAATCCCCAAATGATGTGGATACTCTACAAAAGAGCCTTACAGAAACAGATGCTTGGTGCCAGAGCCATGGGCTCAAGCTCAATGCCAAGAAATGTATTGTTATCCCCTTTGGGAAAAACATGTATCCATGAATTACCATATAGGTGGCAGTACACTAAACACAGAAAGTGTGATAAGAGACTTAGGGACACAGGTGGACAGTGGTCTCACCTTCGATAACCACATCGCCACAACAGTCAGAAAATCCTTCTATGTGGCACACCTCATCACAAAGGGCTTTTTATCCAGAAAAAAGGAGGTCATTGTCCCACTGTACTCATCCCTCATTAGACCCATTATAGAATACAACGCCCCATTTGGTATGTACCTCTCAAGACATCTACAACAACTGGAAAGGCCTCAGAAATACCTCACTAAAAGAATCACAGGCCTAAAGCAGATGCCCTATGCTGACCGCCTTAAAAAACTCCAGATATACTCTGTCGCATATCGTCTACTCAGAGGCGATCTCTGCTTAACATACAAGGCCATGTCAAACCCAGAGCTGTTGGACATGCTACACTTAAAGAAATCCCAATCCCTCAGAGCTACACGCTCCAGGGATCTAAACCTTGTCATAACAATAAACAAAACATGCTGGAGGGATAGGTTCCTGACCCAGAGACTCCCCAGACTCTGGAATAGATTGCCCATACATGTCAAGCAGAGTGCCTCTTTGGACCTCTTCAAGAGGAACCTTGACGATTGGATGGGAGAAAGGAAATTCACCCCAGGGATCACGTCAGTCGCCCTGCTAGACAGGGGTCCAAGAAAGTAAATAATGTGGGAAGAAATAGCCAGAGAATTGTTATGGCTAGGCTTGTATAGGCCCTAGGGCTGATAGCCTAGTACCAACCTATGAGCCTATGAACCTATGTACCAAATCTTTTGCTCAATGTTTTCTGAAATTCATAAATTCCAACACCTTGGATCAACTTATTCACACCCCCACCAGGGGCAGCAATATCCTAGACATGGTCATTACCAACATGAGTGACCGGTGTTCCATACCAGAGGTCAATTCCTCATTGGTCAGATCCGACCACAAGCGAATCACCCTAGACATCCTCATCCCTCCCCCTCCCCATTGGAGAAACCACCATAAAAAACTTCTCCAAAGCCAACTTCACACTTCTTAAGACAGAAGTGGCAAACTTCATGACACCCATGCAGACGGACAATAGAGGTACAACTGCTGAATCCTACACAAATGCACTTTATAAGTACTTACATGAGTGCATGGATCATGCTATCCCTAACAGAACCAAGATGCTATCCACCAAAAAAAGGAAGCCAATCTGGTGGTCCTCTGCCATAAACAAACTCTACAACAGAAGAAAGACTCTGTTGCAAAAAAGAGTAAAATCCCATGACTGGAGGAGCACCCTGGTCAGCCTCAGTAAGAAGCTGAGATCTTTCATAAAATCCTCCAAAGCTAATTACAAAAACAAAATTGCCACCGACTCTAAAAACAACTACAAAGCATTATATAGCTATGTCAAGAATCTCAATGGCAGATGGGTTTACTGCTAACTTTTCCCCCCTCTCACCCCCTACAGGGCCCATCTCTATACCGGAAGAATGCAAAGTTCCTGCAATCATGGCTGCACAGGTAAAAAACACACTCTCCAAAGCCATCAGACCTGACAACATCCCAAGCTGCATTCTAGACGAACTACAGAATGAACTGGTACCCCACCTAAGTACCATGTTCAATCATAGCCTCACCTCAGGTATTGTGCCCACTGAATGGTGCACTGCGATGGTTATCCCACTCCACAAAGGGGGAGCCACGACGGACCCTGGGAACTATAGCCCCATTAGCCTGACAAGCCTGGTCTGCAAGGCCATGGAACATATCATCATGGAACTCATAAACAAAGACATTGGTAATCTCCAAACTCTGGACCCCACCGAGTTCGGGTTTGTAAAAGGCAGATCATGTCTCCTAAACTGATAGACTTCTTTGAAGCAGTCAAAGCCATAGATGAGGGTAAGATGGTTCACACAGCCTATCTATATCTCGCCAAGGCTTTTGACACCATCCCCCACTCTAGAATTATAGATAAGCTCACTAAACTAGGCATAAATCCCTATGTCACAAGATGGGTTGCCAAGTGGCTCATGGACAGAACCCACACTGTGAAAGTAGCAAACTCCAAATCTGACTTCAGACCAGTGACAAATGGAGTACCACAGGGTTCAGTCCTGGGTCCTCTCCTGTTTGGTGTCTACTTCTCTGAAGTACAGACTAACACAGAAGGTCTTTAGCTAATGAAGTTTGCAGATGACTGCAAACTGGGAGCCATAATCAAAACTCTTAAAAATTTGGACATCCTACAAAAGGGCCTCACTGAGACAGATGCCTGGTGTCAAAGCCATGGCCTGAAGCTGAATGCCAAAAAGTGCACTGTCATCCCCTTTGGTAAAAACTCTGTACCCATGAACTACCAAATAGGTGGTAGTCTACTTAACACTGAAAATGTGATAAGAGACCTTGGGACACAGGTGGACGGTAGCCTCTACTTTGATAATCACATCGCCACAGTGGTCAGGAAATCCTTCTATGTGGCACACCTCATCACAAAAGGTTTCTCATCCAGAAAAAAAGAGGTAATTGTTTCCCTCTACTCATCACTCAGTAGACCCATTATAGAGTACAGCACCCCTTTTGGTATGTACCTCACAAGACATCTACAACAACTGGAAAGGCCACAGAAATACCTCACAAAGAGGATTACTGGCCTGAAACAGATGCCCTACACAGACCGTCTCAAAAAACTCCAGCTTTACTCCGTCGCATATCGCCTACTCAGAGGCGATCTCTGCCTAACATACAAAGCTATGTCAAACCCAGAGCTGTTGGACATACTCCACTTAAAGAAATCCCAATCCCTCTGAGCTACACGCTGTAGGGACCTAAACCTTGTCACCACAATAAACAGAACATGCTGGAGAGATAGATTCCTGTCGCAGAGACTTGCCATAATCTGGAACAGACTACCCATCTATGTCAAACAGAGCTCCTCATTAGCACTCTTCAAGAAAAATCTTGATGATTGCATGGGAAACAGGAAATTCACCCCGGGGATCACTTCTCTGTCTCTGCTCGACAGGGGCACAGGAAAATAATTTTCATGGGTGGCGAAAGCCCGGGTACCTTTTTGGATAGGCTTATATAGGCCCTAGGGCCAATAGCCTAGTACCTACCTATGAATGTGCTGGGTCTATATCAGTTCAGTAAAAAATCAGTTTACCAAATGCCATTTCCAGTGCACTTGCATCAAGCATGTCGTTCGTAGAACTGTTCATACTGAGGTCACAGTACAGTGAGGATTGGGAAAGTTGCCCTTTCCTCACTGTAGTGTAATCTCGGAATTGGTATATACACGTAGAAGGGGTGAGGTGTGGGGGGGTGCAGCCACCCACATGAGCAGAATTCGATGAACTGATTCTGATGAAATGCTGTTTGCTGAAATGATGATTCAAACTACACTACCCATTAATTTAGTAATACAGACATCTAGAACCTCAATAGTGAATAAATCATATTTAGTCATTAATAGAAAACCAAAAGCATTCAGTGAGATAGGACACAAAATCCTGAAGGCTACGAGAGTTTCCCTCCCAGAACAACCACAGTCATCTAGTTATCTGCATCGCATATTCATATGATACAGAAACCTGTTCTGGGCATTGCTGTAAGTCAATTCATTTTACACAAACCCTATCAATAAAAATGCGCAGATAGGGGCAAATGCTGAACCTGTTATTCTTCACTTCTGTTCTACATATCAATTGTCCTGATAGTGAAAACGTTATGTACAAATAACATCTGAATTAAATTCAACAGAAATGTGAAATGTGTTGTAAGTTTAAGAATAAATTTTTATTGTAGTTAAGTAGAACTCAATAACTTTTAACTTTGACCCATGGGATATTCATATACAATGACTGGGTGTTAAAATTATAGAGACAAAGTGTTATTAATGTGTAATTCATTAGCGAGAGGAAAATAATTAGTATCCTTTAATCTAGACTGCACACTACTTAACAGTGGTTTAAGTTTAATTTCCAGAAAACCAAATATTGTTTGTGTCAGAGGACCATTTCTTGGAACAATCGGCTACCTCAGTGGAGTAGTTTTATATTTATGCATTTTAGTAAATATGCCAAACCTTTGTAGTCTAGAAGTGTCTACCGTGAGATAAGTTGGTCAGCTATTAAACCTTTTGCAGACAGCCTTATCTATCAGCTCCTTGAAATCCACCATGAGGTCTAGACGTTCCCTAAGACACTGAGTATGATCTGTTAAGTTGCCCAATTTCATCAGTGTATGATTCAGAGTCCCATAAGGCTGCTGTACCACACGTACCATCCTTAGGTACAATTAGCTGCTTGTTTACTTAAACAAAGACCAACATTTTTAAATATGTTACATTGATTACTTTGTGAGACACAACACATATTTTTGATATGTTCTCACTATCAGGTAGCAATGTAGTTGAAAAGAGGATTTCCTAAATCAAATAGAAAAGCTTTCTTCTCCTGTATTACACAGTCTGTGACTAAACCAGAATTTAAAATTAAGCAGCCTGGAGAAATAATTAACAACATAACTATGTTGAATTTAGAAATAAAAATGGAGAAATATAGTTGAAACCTTTCTTTCACAAAGCAATCTAATCACCCATAGTAGTTTGGGAATTTGTGTGTGTGTGTGTGTGTGTGTGTGTGTGTGTGTGTGTGTGTGTGTGTGTGTGTGTGTGTGTGTGTGTAATATTTGCTGAACAGATAATTAAAGATCTGGATGATGATGGGAGGCTTGAGTTCAAGGTATGCATGCCTTCCAAGTCTTTTTGTTAGTGACTTATTTTGCTTTTGTAATGGACACTCTAGACATACATTTTTGGCATTGGTTTTCTAGTCCTATTTTATACACACACATGCATGCATGCTTTCTATCCATCTATCCGTCCATCTCTCTACCTATCTTTTTTTTTTTAATCGCAGACTGTAATCAAATATTTAACTTATTTTTTGTTTAGTTAACTACAAAAAAATGCACAGATGTGTCAAGTTTCAGTAGTGTTATAGAAACATTTTCAACTTAAATAGCAAGTTCAGTGTAAGAGTGGATACTGTCAGAATCAAGCAAACTAGGCACTAAAAGAAGATACATTTTAGGAGCTCATAATCCTTGTAACACAGCTGTTTATTTGGTACTGATTTTTAATGTTCATAGAAAACTAGGGTAAATATGCAAAACGTTACAATGCTTTTTATGTAACTAACACTGTTAACATCATTTTGCCACAGGTTTGTATACTGAAATACAAATATTCCAAAATTTAAAATAAATATTGGAATAGCAATTGAATCCTTCACAGGCAGTATTGCATGTTTAGAGTTACGTTAATTTATAACCATGGAGGTGGAATCTTCCTCCTGTACTGTGTAACAGCATTTAAAGCCTTTCCTCTTTTACACCTTCCTATCACCTGATGACATTGCCATCTTTTGTCACTCTAAGAGTGAATGTACTACTCTGAGACACTCACCAGTGGAGCTCTATAATGTCTGAAGGGGTATTCATGAATATGGAAAATGAATTTCTCCAGTTTATGACTGTCACAGAATGGCATTCAAAGTGAGATAAGTTGCAGAGGTAACTGAATGAATCACTCCAATAGCGCACAGAATTAAGGTTTGGTGACTAAAAATAAGTAAATGCATGCAGCTTGACTGTGTACTTGGTAATCTCTGATATTTAACCGTAGCATTTCTGAAAGAGAGAGGCTGTACTGGTCCAGCAAAAACAGTAAAATGCAAATGGTTATCTTGGAGTATAATACATCTACTGAAAATGCAAAGACTTTTCAGTTTATTACAAACTGAAAAATAATAAGCTATTTACAGACTACTTGCATGAAGCCCATTAACAGTTCAGTTGCAAATATGAGGAGAGCAATAATAAACATCTTTACTTATCAGTCCAGTAATAACACATTCCTCACTCATACTGTAATACTTCTGCAGATACACAAATATAAATCAAATAGCAGCTGAAATGATATAGTGGTAACTAAACTGTACAGAAATAAAAAAATAAACTATTTTCCTTTAATGGATTTGGAAATGCATATTATATTTGAACATAACTGTTTTATTTGATAAATACATCAGAAATTAAAAATAAATTGAGCTTTTTTACTTACCTTGCATGCTAGATACAAAAAGCCATAGAGATCCATCAGTGAAAACTATTAATTTTGTTTGTTGGCAAACATTCAATTTTGTTTATATTACATCACCATGGATAGTCATTACACAATATTCTGCTGCCAAAATAAAGAAGCTTATAATCTATTGTGCAACATATAATAATCAAATGCACTATATACTAAATGTACCTTGTATGTAAATTTCAGTCATAAGACTTAAAATTTGGTGTGGTATGCCTCTGAATAAAATAATAAAACCAAACTGAATTCTCTCAGAAAACTGAGGAACTCATAAAAAATCACATTGAAACAGCGTACTGCAATTCTGGTTTTCTTGCATCAACAAATACAATTATTTCTTGATGAAGATGGATTCATGCTGTGCTGTATGTGGGGTGTGGCCTGGCATTCATCTCCAACTGTAGCTGGTGACTTCAAACCACTGGTGTCAGCAGGCATATACACTCCATGCAGTTGCATACATTTCTTTTTTTTAAAAAAAGGGTGCCCGAATCTCATCTTTTGTGGGTATGTGTGTACCAGTCATATGTGAATGTGCAAATGTGTACATATGTGCAAATAAATGAGTGCATATGTGTGAGTGAATGTTTGTGTCTGTGTATATCTGTGTATGTGATAGCAGGGTCCTGGCAGAAAGCACTTGATTTTTTCTCATATTTTTATCCTGCTCCTTATAAAATTTTTTTTTTTTTTTTTTGGAAATCACTTAGGATTATATACAATCAGTAATGGAAACATTAGAGCTTAACAGGTTCATAGGTGTGTACTAAGCTAATGGCCATGGGGCCTTTACAAGCCTAACCATAGGATTACCCTGGCATTGTGCCTCCTGACCTTAGTTCCCAGTGCCTCTGTAGAGTAGAGCCACTGGAGTTATCCCCGGGGTGAATTTTCTATTTCCCATCCACTCATCAAGATTTCTCTTGAAGATTGTCAGCAAGGTGCTCTGTTTGACATGTATGAGAAGTCTATTCCATAGCATGGGCAGTCTCTGGGTTATGAACCTGTCCCTCCAGCATGTTTTGTTGATTGTGGTAATGAGGTTGAGGTCTCTGGAGTGTGTGGTGCGCGGGGATTGGGATTTTTTTAGATGTAGCATTTCAAACAAAGCTGGGTCAGACATGGCTTTGTAAGTCAAGCAGAGATCGCCTCTAAGTAGGCGATATGAGACAGAGAATAGTTGGAGTTTTTTTGAGTCTGTCCATATAGGACAAGTGTTTAAGGCCTAGGATCCTCTTTGTGAGGTACTTTTACGGCCTCACCAGTTGTTGCAGGTGTTTAGTGAGATACATGCCAAATGGGACATTGTACTCTATGATTGGCCTAAAGAGGGAAGAGTAGAGGGAGACAATGACCTCTTTCTTCCTGGATGCAAAACCCGTAGTAATAAGATGTGCCACAGAGAAGGACTTTCTGACCACAGTGGCAATGTGGTGATCAAAAGAGAGGTTGCTGTCAACCTGTGTTCCCAAACCTCTTATAACGCCTTCTGCATTCAGTGGACTGCCATCAATGTGGTAATTCATGGGATCCAGGTTTTTCCCAAAGGGGATAATGACACATTTTTTGGCATTGAGCTTAAGGCCATGGTTCTGACACCAGTCGTTGGTCTCAGTAAGGCCATTCCTTAGGATGTCAACATCACTTGGGGAGTTAATAATAGCTCCCAACTTGCAATCATCTGTGAACTTTGTCAGCCAGAGTCCCTTCGTGTTGGCCTGGACTTCTGAGAAGTAGATACCAAACAGAAGAGGACCCAGGACCAAACCCTGGTGGGA
The DNA here is from genome assembly GCF_019279795.1 of Protopterus annectens. Lineage (NCBI taxonomy): Eukaryota > Metazoa > Chordata > Ceratodontiformes > Protopteridae > Protopterus > Protopterus annectens. The sequence continues at coordinate 711,505,863 of NC_056743.1, forward strand.
CTATACTCATGACTAGTCAGCAGTCTGACTTGGAGTCAACTACTTTCACACTGAGTTCTATTTGTGAGCCAGTTTGCAACCCACCTAGTGATACAGGAATTGATGCCTAGCTTAGAGAGTTTTTCTATGATTCCTGAGTGGGGAATTGTATCAAAGGCCTTGGCCAGATCAAGGTAGGCTGTATGAACCATCTTGCCTTCATCCACAGCTCTGGTGACTGACTCAGAGAAGTTGACCAAGTTGAGCAGGCATGATCTACCCTTTACAAAACCAAACTGTGTGGATCCAGAGTTTGGAGATTCCCTATATCCTTGCTTATTAGGTCCATGATGATGCGTGCCATAGCTTTGCATATCAGACTCGTCAGGCTAATAGGGTGATAGTTCCCAGGGTCTGTAGTCGCTCTTCCTTTGTGGAGAGGGATGACTGTAGCAGTGTGCCATTCGGTAGGGACAAAGCCTGAGGTGAGGCTGTGATTGAACAGGACACACAGGTGAGGTGCCAGTTCACTCTGTAATTCATGTAGAACACAGCCAGGGATATTGTCAAGTCCCGTAGAAGGTGCATTCTTGGCCTTGGACAGTGCTGTTTTAACCTGTGCTGCAGTAATACTGGGTGCCTGGCAATCTACTGGTATTATGATTGGTCCTTTGGGGGGGGTAAAGTTGGCATTGAATCTGTCAGCCAATATATTGGCAATATCTGTTGGCTCGGTATAGGAGGTACCATTGTGCAGTAGCTCAGAGCAAATCTGGGTATTGCTGTGGAGATTCTTTACATAACTATAGAAGGCCTTGTGGTTGTCTTTACTGTCTGCTGCAATTCTGTTTTCATAGCTAGCTTTAGAGGATTTGATGAGGGATCTCAACTTTTTGTTGAGGATGTTAAGGGAGTTTTTCTAGTATTGGGACTTCACCTTATTCCTCATCAGTTTCCTTCTTCTGTTGTATAGTTTGTTTATGGTAGGGGATCACCAGATTGGCTTCCTTTTTTTGGAGGAGAGCATCTTGGTTCTACTGGGTATGGCAAGATCCATGCATTTGTGTATGTGTTCGTACAGTGCACTGGTGTATGATTTGGCAGTCATGCAACTATTCTCCATTTGCATGGATGCTGTGAAATTAGCCACCTCTGCTTTTAGGAGCCCAAAGTTAGCTTTGGAGAAGTTTTTCATGGTGGTTACCTTTGCGGGGGGGGGGGGGTGCATTTCCAAGGTTATTAGTTTGCGGTCAGATCTAACCAGGGAGGAGCTGACTAGTGGTGTAGAGCAATGGTCGCCCATGTTAGTAATGACCAGGTCAAGGATGTTGCTACCTCTAGTGGGGGTAAGAATGAACTGGTCCAGGGCACTGGAATTAAAGGACTCCAGTTAATGGAGGGGTAGCTGAAGTTGGCTAGTATGAGAGAGTGTTAGGTTGAACCCTAATATTCTCCAGGGTGCTTAGGAACATGGAGTGTGAGTTTTGGGACATGGTTGGGGACATATAGCAGGCTACGACCTGAATCGCTGTCTTACCCAGTGTTAGCTGCACCTGAAGTATCTCTGATGCATTATGTTGGACTACCAGTCTGGAGGTGTGCGCATCCTTTATGAATTCAGAAACACCATCGCCTTTGGAGCTTCGGTCCAAGTTCTGGGGCCGAAAGGTGTGGAAAGAGTTATAGCCTGATAGTGTAGGGGTTCTTTCTGCTGCCTTGAACCAGGTCTCTGTTACAGCACAAATTTCGATGTTCTAAATTTTAAGGAGCACTTCGAGCAAGTGCATTTTGAGATTTAGACTTCTATCATTCAGCAGCATGACCCTCAGATTGCATTTGTTTGTAGCTGTGATGGTGGTAATTTGGTCTTCAGAACACCGCCTAAAAAAGCACTATAGGGATGGCAAGAACCTTGGCCATTATCCAGAAGCCCAGGGTTGTCAGATGCAGACCATGTCTGGCAAAGTATCGAGGTCTGTCAATCATGTCATCCTAGGCAGACAGATACTGGATCCCTTAGAGTGACACCAGAAACTTAGCCAATTGTTGAAATCAGTCATTTTCTGCTTGTACTGTGGTATCATTCTGGGTGATGTTAGGATGCTGCTCGGGGCTAGGTTCATATCTGCCTGGGCTACATAATCCGAGAGCTCCTCCATGTCTCTTTTCATGTAGTCCAGGGAGATACGCCTCAGGTCATTCACATCCACATGTACAATGACTGAATCATATTTGTAACTGTTGTTGAGGGACCTGAGTGCATGTGTTATGTGGCGGATCCTGGCACCTGACAGGCAGCTGACTGTTACTTTCTCCTTATTCAACCTAGTGAGAGGGACATCAGTGTGCCTCACTATTGAGTCACCTATGACCCGATAGAGCTAAATATCTGAGCTGCTGGCTGGTTAAGATTTACCTGCAATCAGCTGGACATATAAGCTAAATTAACTACTTTTATCTGCACTTTTTTCATATATTACTGCATTTTATTTTTTTTTTCACTCAATATTAATTGAATTGAATATTGTGGTCTCTCTGTGTCTCTACAGCGAGCTTGTTAGAAGTGTAGCCAGTGGTAGCAGTGGGGGTAGCTTCACTTCTTTGTCTTGCCATATAAGTATTACATCTTGTGTAATTTCTGCTAAATATCTGATTACGTAGACTTTTATCTCCACTTTTTTCATATAGTACTGTATTTTATTTATTTTTTCACTGAATATTTCTTACTGTTCATCAAATGCATCTTGGTGCAAAATGTGTGGTCTATCAGCCCCTTTCCCAGACACAAAACCACACCAAAATTGCAGATGCAATCAACCTTTATTATATTACTGCATATAATACAAAATTAACTGCATTCCATAGCTAGCAAAGACATCATAATTGTTTTCAACAGGCATGTGCTGATGTTCCCTGTAAGCATCCAAACACAGTAGGGTAAATGTATTCCACTGCTCACATACCAACAAAACCAATCAACTAGCATTGTAACCTTCAACTGTTCATGAATGTTGACAGTATACAACTATCACTGCCAAAACCCTCACTGCCATGTCCTTCTAATAACTCAAGAATAGGACTTGGGAAAACTGACAGCCTCAAGCTCAGAGGCAAAATAATCACATGCCCCATGCTGTAGGGAGTGGAAAGGACTACTTCATATCCTATTCCCTTACCCAGTACTCAGCTTTGGGAAATGCCTCTAACCACTTTTTTGAATTTTAAAGTAGTAAGTTCTACTTTATCTCCATGGGCTCTATCTATTGGCCAGGTTGCTATCTGTCTTACAACATAAGGGTCTAGGTTTAGGCATTTAAACTTATTTGGTACACCAGTAGAGGGAACAGTATCAAAAGGTCTTGGCTAGATCTGGGTACACTGTATTAACTACATAGGTTGGTACTAGGCTATCGGCCCTAGGGCCTATACAGGCTTAGCCATAACATTCCCTGGCTATTTCTTCCCACATTATTTACTTCCCTGGACCACTGTCTAGCAGGGAGACCGACATAATCCCTGGGGTGAATTTACTTTCTCCCATCCAATCACCAAGGTTCCTTTTGAAGACACATGACTACTATCTGTGGCTTCAGTGACTTTCACAAAGAAAGTTAGTAAATTAAGTAGATGTGATCTTCTTTTGAAAAAAACTGATTTTTTTATTTTTATATCAGAACTTATGAAATAAGATATAAATTAATATATTGCATGGTTTTGTAAATTACACTTATTAGAATGATAGGCCTATACTTCATGGGATCTGAGATGAGGCCTCTTTACAGAGGGACATAATGACCACCATTTTCTATAACTTAGGAACATACTCTGTGGCTGTGCTTAAGTTAAATGGTTTCAGGATGAGGTCAGAAAGGGTGAATCTACTTCTTGGATTGAGCTGCCAGGTATATTATCAAGGTGCACAAAGGTGGCATTTTAGTCTTTGGGGAATGCAGTTAAGACATGTTCCATCATGATAATATTTGGTGGGGGGAGGGGGTTGATAAATTTGTGGAACTTGATAAATGCATATGGAGGAGCTGTAGCTAGGTCAGCTGGTGCCCTGTGAAACTCACCATTTGGCACTGTCCCCTAACAGTTGAAGACATAAGGACCAAAGAAAAAGTCCTCTGAGCAAAGAGGTATTATGTTTCCATGTAATAGCACTTTGTATGAAACACCTTTCAGAAGCTGTAGCATAGAGATATACTTGCTTCATGCCACAGTTCCACACATACACATACAGCAAAGCAAATCATTTAAATGGCTGTGATCTCAATTACACCTGCTTAAATTATTGTAAATACTGCTGACATGCCCAGCTGTCCAACAAATGCAATTACATCACTAACTTTTAGGGACAAAATGGCAACGTAATACAGTGCTGATTGGGCTGCCTAATGGCCAGACTCTCCCTTGGCCTCTATTTGGCTACAACTTTGGTTTATTGTGTTCAGATGGCACAAATTTATCTGCAGGTATAATAGCAGCATCTGCATGGTCAGTCGTGGAAAGTCACTCGTGCATTAATTATGGGAATTGCTGAGTGTTGTTGCGTAATTCTGATGCAGTTAAAGAAACACTTAGGATTATTATTGACTGTTTTCTGCTACGATCTTCCTTATAGTAAAACTCAGGTTTTTGCCCAGCTTTTTGACAGTCTCTCTAATGTGGGTAGAGTTTAACTTACTGAAGGCCTTGATTAGATTTTTTTTTTTTTTTTTTTTTTTTATTATGGCTTATTAACATTGCATTTCACCAATATTGTTTATTTTTATGTTCCACAGTACATTTGGTACTGATTGCAGCAGCTTGTTTTATGCTATTTCTTAAACTGAGTAAAATTTATTGGCATTATTGACAAGTGAGGCCGCATGGATACTAAACATTTTGCATTTGGATTTTTAGAGCTCAGTGTGTACTTCTAATAGGTTTGCATTCAAAAGCCTTTGAATTCAGTGACGCTTACTGTGGTGAACTTAGATGCAGTAATATAGTTACTTGGCCATGGGTAAGACAGCAATATCTATACTATGTACTGACTTAGCCTACCTGAGTGAAGAGGTTATTTTGTAGAGCACCTCACATGTTGTAGCTCAGAGTCTTGCTAATGCTACATATCTACTTGTGTAGATGGATCTGTGGGACTAGTTGCCATGATGTAGCACACAGGCTTGGTGCTGGACACTGACACTGGTGTGGTTGGACCTCAGGGACTGGCTGCTGAGATTGGCACAGATGCTTGGTGCTTATTGTCAAGACTGGTGTGGTTGGACCTCTAGTACCATCTGCTGAGATGTGGCAAAGATAGCTGGTGCTGATTATCAGGACTGGTGTGGTTGGACCTCTGGGACTGACTACTGAGATGTGGTGCAGATGCTCTGCTTGGTCCTGATTGTCAGGACTGGTGTGGTTGGACATCTGGGACTGGCTGCTTAGATGCGGCACATATGTTTAGTGTTGATTTTCATGACTGGTGTAGTTGGACCTCTGAGACTGGCTGCTGAGATGTGGCACAGATTCTTGGTACTGATTTTCAGGACTGGTGTGGCTAGACCTCTGGAATGGACTGCTAAGATGTGGCACAGATGCTTGGTGCAGATTGTCAGGACTGGTGTAGTTAGTCCTCTGGGACTGGCTGCTGAGAGATGGCAGAGATGCTTGATGCTGATTGTCAGAACTGGTGTGGATGAACCTCTGGGACCAGCTGCTGAGATGTGGCACAGTTGCCTGGTGCCAGTTGTCAGAACTGGTGTGGTTGGACCTCTGGGACTGGCTGCTGAGAGGTGGCAGAGATGCTTGAAGTGGATTGTCAGAAATGGTGTGGATGGACATCTGGGACCAGCTGCTGAGATGTGGCACAGATGCCTGGTGCCAATTGTCAGAACTGGTGTGGTTGGACCTCTGGGACAGACTGCTGAGTTATGGCACATATGTTTGGTAATTAATGTCAGGATGCATGTGGTTGGACCAATAGGACTGGCTGCTGAGATGTGGCCCAGATGCTTGGTGCTTATTGCCAGGACTGGTGTGTTTGGGCCTCTGTGACTGGCTAATTGGATGGGGCATAGATGATTGATGCTGATTGTCAGGACTAGTGTGGTTGGACCTTTAGGACTGGCTGCTGTGATGTGGCATTAAGGCTTGTCACTTGAATTGTAAGTGACATCTTCCGACTGTTGTACAGAGACTTGTGCTGCATCTGTATAACTGAAAGGAAGTCTGTATGATGTGGTGAAAAAGAATGTATTGCAGTTCCAACCCACAACCTGCACATTTTACATGGGTGCAGCACCGTTGTAACAATGCAAGTCAGCACTCTGGCATGACATTTCTTGGGGAGGATATAGCTCAGTCTGTACAATTTGTAAATGTCTAGTTACAACTATGCTACAAAGCAATGAAAGGGTGGGGGGAGCAAGAAACTCTGTGTGCAGGACCAACTAGAGTGGTGTGTGGCTATATTACATTTGTCAACTTTAAGCACTGTTACAGTTTTGCACAAATGATTGGTTACAGAATACAGCATGTTATAGTCTGTCAGCAGTTGTATTCCTCTTCAGACATATATGCTCAAGATACTTTGATAAAGAAAGCTTCTTCGATGAATGGAGTGAGTGAGTGTGCTCCACTGCAATTCCTCAACAACAAACAACTTTAAACACAAAAAGAGGTTGTCCTTCATTGCAGAAAAATACTTGAGCGCACATGTGATGTAAACATATGTACTCCACTAACATGTAAACTTCACATGGCAAGAACACATGAACATTAAAGAAAGAGGGCAACCTTCTATTCCCCATTACTTTATAATTCTCAGTTCAATACGAGTCCAATCATGAGAAAGGGACCTTTGTCACATGCAAGGGTAAGAATAACAAGTAGCAGTCCAACCTGTTCCACAGCCGAGTTTGCACTCCTGTCACGTTCCCTACACTTGTTCTTAAAGTGACACAGAGCTAAGTTGGTGAAATGAGGTTTGGAACAGACCATTTTGTCCTGGGACATCTTCAAGTGGGGATAGACAAATAGAGTAGACGGAATTAAGAGGATAAGGGGAGGATAGGGTTAAATGGGATGGAGGGGTGTTTGGAAGGAAATGAGGTAAGGGTAGGGAGGGGCTTAAATGGTTTTAAGTGTAACTGATGTAGGAGTCACATTTTGGTATGAACTTGATACTACAAGTCTATGCCCTTGACAATCTGTAGGTACTGCTGCATGCAGGTAGGCCTTGGGTAATACTAGAGGGTATGATGATCATTGGTGGATGCAGGGGCGTTAGAACATTAGGACATGACAGAAGGTTTTTTTTTTTTTTTTTTTTTAATTACTTGGGACTGGTGGTTTCTGGATTTGGTGGTTGCCAGTGATCATTGGAGTTTTGGGGTCAGGGTTTTTTTGGGATGCAAGTTAGCTTGATGGGGGAGAGCTGGTGGCGTGCAGTTAGATTTCACATTTTTTAAGAAAATGCATGGTGGCGAAATCTTGCTGTTTTGCAGTTACATATGTGACAGTGTTGTAAATTAGTCCCTAATATGAGGTTTTGCCACCCTCGCCCCTTATTTTAGCTTTGTTCAGTTTTTCGATCAAGAGATTGAGAGCTATGGCCCATCAGGTTAGTGTTGGTGCCTTTTGTGAATGCAGTCCTGCATAATTCCCAGTAAAATACAGTTGTGCTACTTTGCTAGTTAAGATAAACTCAGTACTGAAGGGGCAGGATGCAATTGTTGAGGTATGTCAGGGCTTGGTGGGTAAATTCTGCTATTCGTTACAGTTCCGTTGATGAGCGACTACAATTGAGGGCCATTTCTGCCGTTCAAGGTTTGGATGTCATTTCGTGGGCTTTGGCATAGGAGTGATGGCCAGTTGTTGCGCATGCTCATGGTGGGCCTAACTGTCCAGGGCTTGGATTTAACAGAACAGGGTCCTATTTTCCATGCATTAACAAGTCTGGTTTGGTAGAAATAATCGTACATTGTTAAAAAATAAATAAATAAGAACAGTATAAAGGCCAGGAGATTCCCCTCAATGGTACAGATTTTTGCAAACTGTACAGATTTGTGCTTCATACCTGGACTGTTCTTCATAAAGTTGTGGTTTTCCAGCAATTAGTAGCACTCATTAAAGACTAAAAAAAAAAAAAAAAGACATTTGCCTTTCAGATTTCATGCCCTGTCATATGAAGGCAAACCTATTTTATCAGCCTTCTAGGAATACTGACATGTTCAGTGTAATGGTGCATGCACTAAGCTGCGGTATTTCATTAAGGAAGCCGGTTCATACTAATAATGGAGGTTAAGTTTGCCACCAGGTTTCTGGCTGCATAAAAACAATGGGTGGGGGAGGAATAGCCATGACTTAAAGATGCATTTATGAAAATCTAGCCCTTCACAAATGAATAACGGAATCAAAGGTGGTGTTTGTTTTGGTTATGGATTTTATTTTATTTATTTATTTTCTATAATGTGTTACTGAAGGTTTTCATAGATGTAGCAGGATTCACGTTCTGAGCTGTTCCTCACTGGTACGCTACTGTGACAGGCTTTCCAAGTGCATGGGGTACAGCATATTGTAGATTTCTGGTCAGATTTGTAGTTTAATAAACAGTGTATAGTCATAGTTTAATAGTTGACCTGTGTTTATATGTAAATGTAACAGTGTCAATCTAAATGTATAAAGTTGTTTAATGTATATGCCTGGACAAAGAAGGGTTTGTATGAATGGAGTAAAGCATTCCTGGCACGTGGGTTGCAGCGTGATGCAATTTTGGGTGAGCGGCAAATGGATTTTTTTTTATTTTATTTGTAATTTGGGGGAGATACAAGCAGCATGAGTAAAGCAATCAGAACATCTTGTTATTTCTTACTGCATGGCTCTACTGATGGCAAGGATTTGAGTAGGGTGGGATACACAGGTAGTATTTTGGTTCATTTTATACTATTGTGGCTGGTGGTGTACAGAGCTCTTGACCTTCTGTTTCCAAATGAGGAGCATTAGGCCGCATAATGTGGAACAAATTGGAAAAATGTGGAACGCATACGCATGGTTTACTAACAACTGCATCTAGGAAGGTCATTGGATGGTTAAAAGATACTAATTAAGTTATATAAAAAAGAAGAGATCTTTTAATGAATTAACATGATTCCTGTCTATTTACCATGGATATCAGTTAAAAATTCCTAACACTGAACTTATGACTGGCTCTTTTGGTGGGAAACTTCGAGGAACATGAACTTTTAGGACCTCAACTGAGGTACACTCCTCATAACGAGGTACACTTAAGAGATATGGTGGTGTATCCTGGGCTCATGGTGGGGATTGTAGACCTGCAGGAGGTAGCAGGTAGTGAGGGACTGGTTAGACTAACATCTGGCTGCACAGCATGATTTATTCCTGCTAGGTTATCATGGTTTGTGGGGTGGCAGTTTGGAAACATGGAATAGGATCTTTGTAGTGAAGGAGTGTGCGGTCTTTGGTATTGATTATCACGGGAGCATACCAAGTTATGGTTACTGTTGAAGGAGATATTAGGTGAGCCAGGGCATGTCAGATGATGGTTAGGATTGCATGATTGCTGCAGGATTAAGGGGTTCATTTATAGGAGAGTTTTTGGAAAAGGGAGTGTTATCTTGGTCAGGATTAATGGGATGCATTGAATAAGTTGACTCAGGCTGGTGAGCTAGGTGGTGCATTTTGTGTAGAAGGATTTAGCTTCGAGTTGCTGCAGTTTTACGGGAGGTAGGGCTGGATTATTTTACCACATTCTGGATGATGATGGCTAGTCACTGACCTGGTGTGTCTGGTGCCAGTGGGCATTTTAAGTTTTGGTGCACATTGTGTTTGGTTAGTTTTGCCAGGCTTGGTTTTACTTTGTGGTGCATTTGGGGTCATACTGTTAAAAAAGCCTTGTATGGTGGTGGAAGCAGCTTGTTTACATGGATATTGGTGTGATGGCAAGACTGCTATTAAATGGGATTTGAAAGTGATTTCATGTGGTTATTACTTCATTGGGCAGTAAACAGGATGGAATATGTCATGGGGGTATGCTATTGCCTTTGCATGGTTTCAAGTGGCAATGGTTTCAGCATTTGCTTGTCTAGTTGGGGTATACATTCCGAGAGTAATTACAAAAATTTTATTGGTCTGGTAGTTGGGTAACAATAGTATGGGTATACTAGGCTTTGAGTTTATAGTTATTTTAGCATTGGAGAGGGATACGTGGTTGGTTTTACCTGTTCAGGTAACTGAATAGTTTTGTTGGTGTGATGGGGATTGAGAGGTGACGGCATGGATACAGTTTGGTTAGACAAGATTGGGTTCACCGAATGATGTTTGGCTTTATGCTTTTAAGGGGTTTAGGTTGTGGGAGAAGTTTAAGAAGTTTAATAAAGGTTGTCAAATGTCATCTGGTGTTGTGTTTTTATTGAAGTGGACCAGGACAAACATAAGGCACATAAAGTACAGCTAAATGACAAGAAAACGGTTCAATAACTAATTGAAGTCCTCTACACCTACTGTCTTGACATTCATGAATGAGAAGGAATAATATTCAAATGAAAGGGAGTAGGTATGTCAAACCAGATAGATAATCTCATGCTCAAGACAATATACAAAGCACACTTGGGAATTGCCAAGTACAATTAAAGGGCAGGTAACATTATATTTTGGCCCAGATATAGTGAACTGATGGCAAACATCTGTCAAATCTTTAATATATAGCACAAAAGCAGCTCACAACATTCCAAGGAGACCCCGTAGTAAGGTTTCAGTGGATTTACTTTGGTTCAAGTACAGTCAGTGTCTTTTATGTGTTGATTACTGTTTTAAATACTCAGAGAACAGCAAGGTAAGTATATCTCTTAACTGTCACAACACTATTCCTGGCTGTATGTTGCAGAGGGATAAACCCCTCTCCTTGAAAAGGGTGACACAAGATCATATAGTGTCTTGACTACTACAGTACCAGGTAAGTGAGCACATTTGCCAGCTCACCTATCCTTAGAGGAGGGAGATGATGGTCCTGTTGAGGCCACTCTGTTCCCATATAAACGGAGACTTGCAAATTATGAGTGGCTGCAAGTTCAGGGAATGTGTGAAGCTGGTAACTACAGATCGCATAGGAGTGCGTTTGTATGTATGTTTGCATGAGCACACAAATGTAGGGTGGCAGCATAGGATGCCTTACACTAATGCGGGTACACATGTTAATACTAGTGTTGATGCTGGGGCCAAAGGCAAATTCTTTCACTGCAGGATACCTTGGAGAGCAGAAACACAGTCGTGGTCACTTTTATGGTAGCTCATCCAGTCAGATTTCACCGTTTGGGACACAGAATAAGGAAATGAATGAGCTTGGCACTGTGGAAATTTGTATAAAAAATATAGCACAATGGTGCAGAAGTATTTTTCTCAAAATGGTATTTCTGATATGGTCATTGTAACTAATTTAAAATAGTCACACATTACTCATGACAAGTACAATTGATGACTGATTAAATGTGATTGAATGAGAGAGGGTCAACATTTTCATTCACAAGCTGTCTCCACAGTCAGATATAGCTACTGATTGTATGTATTTCAAATGCCTGATCATGATAAAAATTAATAAATACATAAATAAAAAGAAAATAAATGAAGGCTACAGTCATTTATTTCAATTCTGCTAGATACGCAGTAAAACACATTACAACCGCTTCCCACAGACACAGCACACAGACATTTGCACCACTTGTATCCACTTTATTGACTATATATACCTCAGATGTATGACTATGATCAAATGAATGAATACATGAATAATGGCTACAGTAATATATTCATCGAGTAGGTGTCAAGCATAAATAGCGCATCCCATTGTGACTTCTGGTATGCACACAGACAAAGACACAAACATACACAGCCAGAAACACATGCACATGGCTACCAATTTATAGCCACATGATTGTGATTATCACTTATGGCTAATTATATTCAAATGAATAATGGCCACAATAAGATATTTCAGTTTATTGCTGTCAGACACATATTACACAACTCATTAATACTTCCTCACATACGTGTACACACACACACACACACACACACACACGCACACATACACACACACACACGCGCATGCACATACAAACACCCATCAATTACAGCCATTTTTCGTTTTTTTCCAAAAACTTTTTATTAAATTTTAAATAACAAGACTGTGTAACAAAACAGCCCAGCTGAATAACTAGTTTATTCTCTCTTTTTTGTTTTGTTTTTTTACTTAAACAGAAATAAGAACTCTGTGCACGTGCAGAATGCAGCTGTGAAAGTTCCTCACCCCAGTACAGGAACACTGACTAACTGGCAGAAATTAGAAATAATACAAATTAAATCAATAGAAAAGTTTGAATCAGTTTGGAGGTGCTGTAGCCTAAAAGCCTACTACCATATCTGCCCACATTTATCCCTGTGGTCTCTTCCAAGACTTAAATAAATTACAGATCCCTGTCAACAAATTCTATAAAGTCATCTACTTTTTACTTAATAATGGGCATCATCATAAAATCTAACACCTTCTTATCCGTCTTTAATTCAAGTTTAAGGTTCTGAGGGGCTTTTAAGTTGGAAAAGCCAGATCAGCCAATATGTCTTAATAGATTAGATAGAATTTATCTGGTGGATTAAGACAGTGAACTGTTTCCTGAATTCCAGGATCTGATTACCTCAGGCACCATTTGCTCCCTGTACAACTCTGAGCAAGTCACTTAACCAGACAAGTTTCTTAGGCACCTGGAAATTTTAAGAGGCTGTACCTTCAATGGTCTCCTTGGCCACAAGTCTATTAACAACCTATGAACATATATATTTTAATTGTATTCTCACTCTAAATAATTTAAACTTTCACTGCATCCAACAAAGTGTTATCAAGTTCTATGAATGTGTCCTAAACCACACAACAAACCTTCTTTTAAAGGAGATAACATATTTTCTACTTTTATCTATCCCAGAGGTGTGGATAAATAAAGCCCTGACTGCGTCTCTGGTGTCTTATGTTTTACTAGTGACACAGATGCTGGATAGATGGAGATGTGAGACAGAGCAGCTGATTGTGGTTCACCTAACTTGGAGAGAGGGAGAGTTGAAACTTGGACAACTGCACTGGTGACACCTGGAGGAACGCAAGTGTATCAACATCAGAATGACCAGCCAAGTGTGCCTGCACTGCATGTCATGTGTTGCTTGATCAAGAAGTTGCCCCAAAACATGCTTTCAGCTCCTGAAACATCTATAGTGGAGATCACAAGACTGCTGCAGTAGTGGGAAGAGAACAGTCCATGGGGCCTCCAGACTGGCCTGCTCCTAAATACCTGACTCTAACTTCAATGCGAAATGAATGAGCTGGAGGGATATTGTCCTGATGAAGGATAAGATGTGCCAACTGGCTGAAGAAAAGGAACCCGCTGAGCTCATAGACATTATGACCTAGAGTATAGAACACCACATCACTGAGTGCTTACTCAAAGGGTTACCCAACTACATCAGATATAAAATATCTTGCACCTGTAAAAGGTAGCAAGGTAATTTTAAATCTTTTTTATATGGTACTTTCTTATGTATCCAAGAAACAGCCCGGTCTATTGTCTTACTCAGCATCTTTACTTTCCTTGGGTTGATTTTTATTTTATATATCTTGCTCCTCACTTTAACCATATCACTGTGCTTTTTTATTCATTTTTTAGTTCATTAATAAAAATAGTTCTTTTGGATCAGCTCACTAATACATTTATAACTAGACTGATAAATAAGTAAAATGGTGTAACTAAAGAATGCATTTTTGTACAAAGCAACCACTAAATCTATGGTAAGTGTGCAGCTAATGCCAGTAGCCGAGCAGTGTTGAAACCATCTTCCATACAGTGAGATTATAACTATGTTTACTATTTTCTCTCATTTTCTTTGGATCACATACATCTGCATCAATAACGCCATGACAAAAAAAATGCTTTAAAAAGACAATGGGAACCTCAACAAAATGATAATTAATACTGGCCATTCCTTTAATAAAGTGCATATTAATAATATATAGGCATCATATGCCAAGTTAAAAAAAATCTGTTATAAATTAATCCATTGATTTTCTCCACACAAAGCGGAATAGAGAACAGCTAAAATAGTAGCAAGACAATTAAAGATGAGGAACCTTTAAGAGCAGGTGTTAAAACTTATAGCTGCACATTTATGATTTTGATCAATAACATATCTGACATTTTTGTTAAAATAAGAGATAGATAATGAAATATGTCCTCTGTGTAAAGACAGAGAAAAGCTAATCAATTAGTAATGATATTCATTAATACAATATTAAGAGTAAATGAATTGCAAGGCTATAATGCTTATTAAAGCCAGCGTTTTTGTATGATTATAGTCTATTTAAAATTTATGAGACTTGTGCAACACAATCTCATCAGACAGAAATTAATTTTGTTCATCCAAAGTCAAAGCTGATTATGATTTTACAGAGTGTTTGTATAGCAATAACCTCAACATGGACTCCTTTACAATTCTTATACTGAAATTATAATGCACTATCATTGCAAATGAAAGGCAGCAATGGAAACGTTCACAGTAGATACCCCCAAGACAGTGGCAGCAGTTCTTTGAGGACAGAGAAAGGCAGGCTTTCTTTGGAGATTCAATAATTCAGGTATTAGAGCTACAGCACAGATGGGACATGGCAGTACAAAAACACTAGATACTGTGGCAGGTAGCTACTAGAAGCAAATCCTCGAGATAACACCAACAGATACATAGGGCAGCATGCTAGATGTCACGACACATGAAGCAACAAACCACCTGTCAACTTGCAGTTTGGTTGAAAGAAATGGAACCACAAATTTTAATAAGTCCAGTTTCATCAGATGTTGTTTAAGTTCACTTAAAGTAGTGCCTGCCAGGAAGGGTATAATTCTGCAAGGGGGTTTTGTACCTATATTTAATTTTGGCAGTTTTTTTTCTTCATTTTTTTTCTTTGGTTGGAGTGACAGTACTTGTAATTGCACAAAAGTAACAGGTAAGTATGATTTGTCTTTTCTTACATTGTTGTGCCTAGTAAGGATTCTGAGGGGGTACATGGGATTTTGCTCCCTGAAAAAATATGTTTTTTTGATGTACCAGGAGGCTTTTCTCTCAATTATATTTTTTGACACATTCAATCTCGATCCTTTTCTTTTGCATTTATTGGACATAAACTCATATATTGACCCTGTAAATGCTGATGAGTCCCTGCAATGGATAATTTAACATACTAAATCTGAACTAATTACTGTAGGAAAGAATAGTAATGACTGCAAGCTCTCCAATGTTTGTCTGGCATATTCAATAATTTGGCTTTAAACTTGCACATAACTTTTCTCTCTGATTATTTTATTCATTACAGCCAACTGACACCACCAGGTGTTTCTGAAGTTACATCCTATTGACATCTCTCGGTATCAAATATTGTTTGTTCATATTTGCACAGTAATAATTCCAGTACCATGCTACATACAAAGCATTAGGAGATTACAGAACACAGTTTCTCAACAATAGCCCCTCAACTATTAGAACCCTCCCCCTGCTGAAAATACACACACACACAAACACACTCACACTAAAGTTCCACTCAGTTGTCACCAACTAGTACTTAGAAAAATAACTCAAAAGGTTTATATAACAAGCTATTTGTAAATTCCAACAGAAATGTATCATAACATACTATTCTTTATTGCATAATTATTTATTTCTTTAGTACAGTAATTCCCTTTTTTCATCCTTCCCCCTTTGTGCTACCTTTTTTTTGTTTTACTTTCCCGTAGCTCCTCTATCTCTGTATAAGTTGTAAACCTTGTGCCATTTGTTCCTGTAGTTACCTCACTACTAAGAAAAGCAGGGAAATGATGTATAATGTTGACAACTCAGATTGTATCGTTATGGTTTATTTTCATTTATATAAATGTAACATGGCCTATGTCATACATGATAGTTTAATAAAAATGTTTCTTGTTTAAAAAAAAAAAGAGAAAAAAGAAAGGTAGGTGTCACTCGTTTTGTGTATTCAAACGAGATGATGAGGCTTTGGTGTTCGTTTAAGTTGCTTATTGCACACACACAAATCAGGATGGATGATTGGAACATAAAACCTAAATAAAAGAACTGACTGACTGCTACATACATGCATGCATGCATGCTTTCAAGCCGGCTATTTATTTGAAATGGCACTCTTTCTTGCACGTACTTAGTACTTATATGCACATGCTCATAGACTGGAATGGCTCTTAAAGGTACAACACACACTCTGATGTACATTCTCCCTCTCTGTCTATTCTGTCATGCAAATGCAAATGACAATGAGATGAGCATGCAAATTATACAGAGATATATAAACAATAACAATCATGTCAAGGTTGCCATGTATCTAGGACTAGTCTTGACATGAAACCTCACCTCGTAATGTAATAATCAGAACTGGGTTTAGCAACAGGGACAGTCACTGGGGAATGTTCTGCTTCAGATTTTTCAGGGATACTTTCAGGAACAGGAACAGATGATGAAATGTTCCCTGAAACAGAAACATTAGACCAATCACTCTGTGAATTATTGTCTTCATTGCAGAGAAGATGCTGTAAAACTGCCTCAGACACTGATAGTAAATGTTTCTGATTCTTCCTGAATTCCGTACCTTGCGACTCAAAGATGTACGGCCTCGGTTTCTCACAAATGTTTCAAAAGTCCTATTTGGCAAAATCCTTTTGCTGTCTGCATCCTCACTCTCTCACCTTCTTTTAATAGATTCAGAGCCTTGCTGGTTATGTCATAGTAGGACTTTTGGGACAAATGCTTCTTCAGGAGTTGAGCTTTTACTTCTTTGTTGTTTTTAGCACTTGGAATCAACAAATTCTTACGGATTGGTAGTATGAATCTGGTTTGCCTTGACATAAGTGTCTGACCAGGTAAACCAAGTAAATTGTCATGAGAAATGTTTCTGAGATTAAGCAGATTAAGAAAAACATCTGTATTGTTTCACTTGGATTTCTCCAACAGCTGTTTTGCACTTCAAACTGCATGTTCAGCCAAGCCATTAGATTGTGGGTATTCAGGACTAAAAGTAATATGAACAAAGTCCCACATTTCAGCAAATCTTTTGAACTACTGACTTGTAAACTGTGTTCCATTGTCAGAAACGACTTTGTGCAGACTACCATGGAAAATGTCTCAAACTTCTTAATGACAGTACTGAAAGTCTGGTTAGTAAGTAGGTCAATCTCGAACCAATTTGAATAAGAGTCTACTAACACCAAGTAATGTTAACCATTCCACTTGAAAATATTTGTAGCTACTGTCGACCAAGGTAGTTCAGGAATCTGGTTTAGCTGAAGTGTTTTTTTTTTGTTGATGCAGTTTATTACTATTACATACAGAACAAGCTGAGATGGAACTCTCAATATATTTTGACATAGAAGGCCAAAATACTAGTCCTCTCGCCCTTCTTTTGGTAGAATCAGTTCCTGGGTGACCTCAGTGCAAGATTTTAATATATTCTTGTTGCAAGAATTTTGGAACAATCAATTTTGGACCATTCATGACGATACCCTCTTCCATCAAAATCTCACCTCTGAAAAAGGAAAATACTGCTGCACGTCTACTGGTAAACAAGATTGCTTGGACGGCCATCCTCAACTGATATAGTAGTTGAACTTCTGGTGAACTGGATCTGAAGCTGTGCGAGTTTTAAGCTCATCAAGATGTGTGGAAGAAAAATTTTCCACTTCCATGACTTCAGAATCAGGTTTTTCATTCTCATGCTGTCCAATGATTTTTTTCTGGGTGATCGGGATAACGTATCAGCAAGATAAAGAAGTTTGCCTTTTGTGGAAATCAAGTGGAAATTGTATTTCCTCATGCATTGCAGTCTCGCAGGAGCTGTGTGCACTGGCTTTTCCAAAATAGTGACCAAATGTTGATGGTCAGTTTTGATTTGAATAGGTCGGCCATAAATAGAATCATGCAACATTGAACATGCAAACACAAGTGCCAAAAGCTCTTTTTCTATTTGAGCATACTACAGCTCAGTTTGGGTAAGAGTTCTGGATGCATAGGCTACTGGGCTACCCTCTTGAAGAATGACTGCACCAAGACCAAGCTTTGAAGCATCACAAGAAAGAGTTACTGGTTTGTGAACATCTTAATATCTTAAGGTGGGTGGACTGGCAATTTTCTGTTTCAGGACATCAAATGCTCTTTGGTGTTGTGATGAGCAGGACCAGGTTACATCTTTGCATATCAGCTATCTTAGTGGTGCCGAAAGCTCACTTTGATCTGGAATGAACTTGCCTAAACAGTTGATCATGCCAAGAAAACATTGGCAGGCTGTGACATTGTCTGATGCTGGCATCTCAAGAATTGCAGTCTGCTTCACATGATCTTAGCCAAAGGCCGAGAAGTGATAAGAATTGCAGTTTATTTGGAAGGATCTGTTTGTAAGCCTGAAGGGGTAAACAAATGACCCACATAAGTAACTTCTCACAGCCTGAATTTACATTTCTGAGGATTCAGATTAAGATTCACTTCAAGAGGATGTTCCAGGACTTTCCTGAGGTTTCTATCATGTTTGACTTCACCATTGCTCTTACAAGAATATCATCCACTATAATAGCACATGGATAGCTAGAAAAAAATTGTTCCATCACATGTTGAAAGACTTCACTGGCAGAATTTATTCCAAATGGCATTCTCAAAAATCTGTATCTTCCATATGGTGACTTGAAAGTGGTTAGCAATTAAGATTTTTGATCAAGCAAAATTTGCTAAAATGAACTTTTTGCATCTAAGACAGAAAAAACAGTGGCATTTGACATAAGGGCAGCAACTGCTTCAACTGTATGCATTGGATGATGAGGTCATATTAGTGCTTTATTCAAATCTCTCGGATCAATACATATTCTAATATCCTGAGATTTTCTTATGAGTTTCCACAATGGAGGATACCCATTCAGTTGTTTTTTTCTACTGGACAAATTACTCCTAGGTGCACCATTCAGTCTAGCTCAGCTTTGACTCTGCCTTGCAAGGCTACTGGAACTTTTCATGCTGGTATAATGACTGGGCTTACCTCATGGTCTAACTTCATGGAGTACACAACTGGGAGTTTGCCTAATTTGTCTTCAAAAGTAACAGCATAATCAAAAAAAAATAGTTTGTGCAAAATTTTCATTGTTACACCTGCTTATATGTTGGACTTTTTTATTAAAGGAAAGCAGTCCCATTTTCAAACTGTCCTTGAGGCCTAATAATGACTGCATATGTCTCTGACTATGTAAAAGTGCAAGTCATAGCTGTTTCTAGCTCAATAACATGAAAGCACTACTGAGTCTTTGTTTTGATATTCTTCACCACCATAAACAACAAGCTTCGCACACTTTGCTAGATCAAGTTTCTCACCAAATTTTACTCTAGCAAACACATGCTAACATAACATTGCACTTTGAACCAGTATAAATTTTGAGCTCTACAGGTCTCCTATTTGTCAGAAATACTTCACTCTTTGCCCACAAATCTTACTGCACTGACTGTTTCACCAAGCACAGACACACCATCAATTTAAAAAGTAGGGTTGCAGCTTTCTAGTTGACTAACTTGCCACTTTGAATGCTCCCCTTCAGATTTACAGAGCCTCTTGAAATCATTCCACTTTTTACATGTGTGGCACTGCTGAACAAAAGCTAAGCACTTCTCTTGCTTGGGCTCAGGGCTACCTCCACAATTACAAAAATCGACTATGAGGCTTGTCACAGGTTTTGCTGAGTCACCCCTCTACTTTACTGAGTGTTTTCTGGGTTTATTCTTTCTCACTGCATCATCTTTACTATCACATGCAAACCTGTCTTTTATCAACAAATCTCTAAGACCACCAGATCTGCACGTTTTGCCTTATGTCTCAAGTCAGTAATATATGCTGCAAAATTTTCACCAGGCTTTTTTCTCTTGTGTAAACTATGTGCCTTTCCATTGTAATATTTGTTTGGGGGGTTGCACATTTCTCTAAACTTATGTTTTTAAGCACTCAGGGTCTTCTCGTATTTCAGCCAGTACCACAATACGGCAGTCTTCCTCCTCCCCTGCAAACACAGCAGGTGCACACACAAATGAACACTCCCTTTCAATGCCTTCTGAACCAGCTAGATTAAGCAGAATAAATGCCTTTGAATGTCTGTCTTTTTCAGAAAAAGCAGCCTGCATGAACACATTGTACTTTTGCTCAAACACTCTCCAATTTTCTGCAGCATTATTATCAAACACAAGTGGACTAGGTTTGTGAAATCCTTCTGCCATGCCAACAAACAGTAGTATAAGCCTGCCCCTTGCTCAAACATACACCAGGTACTTGAATAATATTCAACTGCACAACAATCTCTTTGAAATAACTGCATTCTGAGAAATGAGTGTACTGTAATACTGCATACACTTGCACACTTCGGATACTTCAAATAGTTTTGGTTACTACAAAAAAAAAGCACATAGTGAAAAAACATGGTCATTTTCCCTTTTTTATACATTTTATGGTATTCAGAAGTTACTTTAAACATTTTCGTATGCATTTTGCATACTTTTATCAATACATTACTTCACTAGGAATGTACATAAGTGAAGCTCAAATATCTTGCAGATAGGTCAGAAAGATAATTCCAGGTTCAAAAATGTGTTTACATGATTTATTTATGCAACAAATATAAAACAAAGCACTCAAAACAAATTTATACTGAAGACCCTGAGTGCTTAAAAACATAAGTTTAGAGAAATGTGCAACCCCCCAAACTTCACTACTTCCTCTCCTTTTCTATTTACCTTACACAAACCTAATCCATCACCTTCTGATCATTCAATTTCTCTCTCAACTCTTAGCATGTATATAACGCAACTATCCAGTAATCACTGATGCCTATTTCTTGACAATTGATTCTTATTGCTCTGAATGTAAAAACCTGCAACCTTTGTCTCATTGCATGTACAATGACAATTTATTATTTTACTATACCTGTTTTGTATGAATTCATACATGTATTTTACCTTTGTATTTGGCATTTTTTGTAACCTCTAATTGTGTTTCTTATGGAGTTTTTCTCCCCGGGCCTCCACTGAAAATGGGCACATTCTGGCCCAGTGGACTTCCCCTGTAATCAAACTGAAATAAATGAAATAAATAAATAAATAATTACAGTTTTGAACATTTTGTTTCAGTAGAAATTTGTTTTGAATGCTTTGTTTTATATTTGTTGCATAAATAAATCATGTAAACACATTTTTGAACCTGGAATTATCTTTCTGACCTATCTGCAAGATATTTGAGCTTCACTCATGTACATTCCTAGATTACTGACTGTGCGCCTTATGGTTTTGGCTTCGGATCCCATACTGACACCATGTCGCTCGTCTTGTGTATTCAAATAAGATGATGAGGCACAGGTGTTTAAGTTGTTTATTACACAGAAACACATCAGGATGGATGACTGGAACATAAAAACCTAAACAAACTAAGTGACTGACTGACTGCTACACACATACATGCTTTCACTCCGGCTGCTCACTCAAAATGGCAGTCTTGCTTGCACATGCTCAGTACTTATATGCACATGTCGACAGACTAGAATGGCTCTTAAATGTACAACACACACTGTGATCTACAGTATGGAAATTCTACATGCAATCTATCTTAATGATAATAATGTTGCACATATTTTAAATATTACATAATTTTTTGAACACTACTATAATAGCAAATTTAGTAAGGTTGCCATAATTGGTCATTTAGCCATTTCTCTATCTTTAGCATTCTTTCTTATATCATTTGTTCATCTTTTAGTAACAATAATTTTTGTGTTTCTTGTTTTGTTTTTCTCTGGATTGAGCCTGAAAAGTCTACCAAGATTCTTACATGAAAACTTCTACAAAAGTTTGATCGGAGTCCTTCCATTCATTCCTTATGAGTGTATGTTAGCAGAGTTTATGTTAATGCAGGAAAACAGAGGAATAACGAAACTATATAAAGATTTGGTGATGAATGAGCTGAGGCACAACTGTAGATTCTCAAGGTCTATTTACAAGATGACTCAGATAAGTATATATAGAGAAACACACACACAGTGGGGCTCGATGAAGCTGAATGTGTACAGAATGTGCCTAGAAAGGGTAATAATACAGTTCTGGGTATTGGATAATAAACATGGTGGGGTGTTAGCATGGTGACTTAAGCAGATTTTATTGTAATGGAGAACTATTGCAATTGCTTTTAAAAAAGAATAAGTTACAACAAAGACAAACGCAGCAATCTTTTTTTTTTTTTTTTTAAACAGGTTGTCTTCAGAAAATGTTCATTTTTGTAGAGAAGGAAAAATGTACAGCACTTCCTGGAGAGGATGAAGAGTAAAATCAGTACAGCTACTAGCTACTTAGAAGGCAGTTTTAAGATACCCTATAACTTGGACAATGATGTGGTTATCAGGGAGTATCCACAGGGAAAAGCTCTGGGATGGATGTCCACTCACCAGAGGTTTTCTCATGTAATTTTGAAGGAAACAATGACTGTAATAACAGAGGCATTCACAGATGATTGCAGAGGCTGAAGGCAAAAATCATGCATGTACAGAATATGTGCTTTTTGTAGATGGCCACGACAGTAATGTCTCTATGGCAACGAAAATAACCTGCTCCATTAAAGGCTGATGGTGCCATCTATCTGAGGAGTTGGTTAGTAAGATGCTTCAAAGAGACTACAGGGTGTCACAGTCTCGAAGGAGGGCAGTGCTTTGTGAACAATGACATATGTCCTTTGGCCTAACCCTGCACAAGATATGCAATAGTTCTGATTGTATGTCAGTTAAGTTTTGTAAGGCATAAAGAAGTACAGATATGTGAAATGAGTGGATGTGAAATGTATATCTGGGGATACATCCAGTAACTGGACTACTACCTAAGTTTATTGCTAATGATATTTTTTTGTCTGTTCAATATAGTAAAGCCCAGGAATTAAAAAAAAAATACCACAGTAACAATAAAGTACAGTGACTCTAGTAGAAAATTAATAAACATAAAAGTCTATGTTTAGCCTTATTTTCAACAAATGTTTAAAAGTTATTACCATGCATTGCAGTCAGTTATGCAAAGTTCACAATATATTTTTAAGCATGTTTTTCAATAAATGTCCTTAACTCTTTCAATAATTAACATTTTGAACTCTTTTGTTCAATAGTAGTCAAATGTTTTTCATTTCAGCATATGTGACCAAAAAGACTTATATTCGTAGAATGTCAGCATTATTTTGAAGGTGGTCACAGTGATACAGGAACAGGAAAATCAGCCTTTACCTGGTGGAGAGGATGCAAGGAGCAGAGGTGGTGAAGGTGGATGAGTTTAAATACTTGGGATCAATAGTTCAGAGTAATGGTGAGTGTGGAAGAGAGGTGAAGAAGAGAGTACAGGCAGGATGGAGTGGGTGGAGAAGAGTGTCAGGAGTGATTTGTGACAGACAAGTACCAGTAAGAGTGAAAGGGAAGGTCTACAAGAGGGTAGTGAAACCAGCTATGTTATATGGGCTGGAGACAGTTGCATTGACAAAAAGGCAAGAGTTAGAGCTGGATGTGGCAGAGTTAAAGATGTTAAGATTTGCACTGGGTGTGACAAGGGTGGACAGGATCAGGAATAAGTATATTAGAGGGTCAGCCCAGGTTGGAAGGTTTGGAGACAAAGTCAGAGAGTCAAGATTACATTGGTTTGGACATGTGCTGAGGAGGGATGCTGAGTATATTGGGGAAAAGATGCTAAGGATGAAGCTGCCAGGTAACAAGAAAATAGGAAGGCCTAAGATATGGTTTATGGATGTGGTGAGAGAGGACATGCAGGTGGTTGGTGTGACAGAGCAAGATGCAGAGGACAGGAAGAAATGGAAACAGATGATCCACTGTGGCAACCCCTGATGAGAAAAGCCGAAAGAAGATGAAGATGACCTGGTGTTATCCATGGGCCATGTGCACCAAATTTATGTGACTCTGAATCAAATGCAGTCTATGAAAAAGACTGTGAAGCAACATGCATTAAGGATTCTGAATTGTACACACTGGAGATTTGGCATGTATGGTAGCATACATGTTACTTCTGGCAGCAACAGTAGTGCAGCAAAAATGTTGCCAGGGGAATGTAGACTGTATAAAAAATGTTACCCTACTTGCTGATGACAACGCCTCCCTCAGCACCAGTCTCTTGCCTGACAAGGGAATGAATGATCTGGTGAGCTCTCATCCCTGAAAGGAATGGATGGGTTCATAGGATGGTCATAATTTGAAGCCTGATGATAACCGATGGGGTGGAAGGCACAATAAAAATTAAAAAGAAAAAGGACCTCAAAAGCCACATTTGTGCAATTCCTACTATCACCTGTAAATGTTTCTTTCAAAAGTACAGCATTGACTATTGCGTGCAATGTACTGTTTTAGTGATAGATTCAGAATTAATCCCACTTTGTGCGCTATGAGCAAGTCCTGCGTTTTTACTGCCAACTGAATTTATGTGGCTGTAAAGTCACATCATGTAAGGTCTTCATACAACTGACTACTTAACTTTTATGCTTAGTCTAATCTGCCTTGTTTAGGCTTCAGGATCAACATTCCCTTTGGTTAACAGTAGCTTTCTTTTCTAATGCTAACCCTCTTTAGTTAAGGCTTCATTTGCCTCTTGGTATATATTTTGTTAACATTTCTTCCTCAAGCAGTAACCAATACACTTTACAACAATGTTCAAAGTCTAAAATTAAGCTGTCACTCAGTATCTCATTACTCACCAGTGCCTGACATTATTTTCCAGTTACTGAAGCATGTAAATGCATTTTCCATTTGTTCTTTCTCACTTCCATAATTAACATATTTCCTCCTCTTTTGTTGTCATTTCCTTTAACTGATTTCCAAAATGATAAAACTTACATGAGCCCTTTTCTCCGTTAGTGACAAAATGTACTAATTTTGGCATGTAAGAACAATTCTTTAAAGCAGATTATGCTATTGCCATACTGACTTGATGTGTTGGTTCACTTTCATTATTCCAGTCCATACAGATGGCTTTGTTTACAAAATATTTTAATTTGAAGTAAAATATTATCTACTATTAGATCAATCAGTCATAATTCTTACCAGTGGATTTGTGCTTTGTTCTTTGTCTTCTGAAGTAAGTTCTGATGAGCTCATCTTATCAGAGCTACATATCTTGCTATCCTAAACAAAGAAAGTTAATTTGTGTTAAAATAATACACATTAACAGATTTTATTCAATGCCAGTGTATACCCAAAGCGAGGTTAACACAAATAGACTAAAAAACACACCCAAAGCTGAAGGTAGCTGGAATAAATGCTGCTAATCCAACTAGATAAAATCCAAAGCTTTTATTACAATACGTGAGCACTTTCGCAATGATCAACATTACTTCATCAGACAGCATAATCTCAAACAGATACCCTATATATACATATGACAAAATTTAAAACAACTGATCTGGTCTTCGAACAAATTAAGCATCAATCATCCCACCCTAAAGGTACAGGTACATAAAAAATGTGCTGTCACTAAAAATAGTTTAACATTCAGTCAACAGTGTACTAAATAAAATACCTAATAATTAATTACCTAATAATCCATATACTAACCGTACAAAAACATTGCAGAATATAATTATTTCAACTCTGTTTCAATGGTAACATAAGGGGGGGGCAAGAACTTTCAAGCCTAAATCATGTACTAACTACACAAAGTCAGTACTGAAACTATTTATTTCAATTTTTTAGACTTCAAAGCTGGTTTTGGGGGGGGGGGGCAGAATCATTCAAGCCTAGCCCCCTGTGTGCACCCAACCTCAGGATCCATTGAACCTCCACAGAATCTGTCTGATTTACAAGGTCACCCATCCTACTATTCACCTCCTGAACATGTAGTACTTGAAACAAGAAGGTATGTTCCCCATTTGTTGACAAAGTGTGTTTCGCTAAAGCACTATATTCTAAACCTCTCCTAGTACAGTATATATGATCCCTGGTCCATTCCCTGAGATGATGATTAGTCTTTCCAACATAAAATTGGAAACACACCTTACAGTGTGCAATGTATATCACATTAATAGTCTCACAATCTGCCTTAACCTTAAGTTTCCACAGATGTCCTGTAACTGGGTGGTCTATCCCCTACCACATCAATAGTTTCTTCATCCACTAAAAGAATATGCCAATAATACTGTATAATCCTGGTAAATTTATTCACATCTTTAGTGTACGGTAAGACTACAGAGGTCTGGGAGAAAACTTTTTGTCCTTTCCCCCTGTTGTTTCACTGTCCTTCTGTCTGAATAATAGGGTTTAGCTTTACCTCTTCTCTCCTTCTGCACTTGTTTATAAGCTATGTCAATCTCTTGAGCTGGATACCCTCTAGTCAAAAGACCTTCTTTTAAATTCCTCAATTCCAACTGATACATCTTATCCTGACAACAAAGGCGAGAAAGCCTCATTGCCTGTCCTTTCACAATGTTAGGAACGATGTGTTCCTTGTGCATACTGTCATAATGTAGGAATGCTGGACAATAACACTTCTTCCTATGTAACTTGGTGCACCACCCCTTCTCAAGTTTAAACACTGTGATGTCTAGAAAGTCTATACTAATGCTAGAATGATTCATAGTGTATCTCAAAAAAATTGTGTGTTATTCATACTGTGGTGGAATAGGTTCAAACTAGCCTCATCCCCCTTCCAACCTAAAAAAAATGTTGTCCACAAATAGTCTATAAAAGAAGATGTGAGGATCCATCAACAGATGTGACTGTTCCCAATCCACGATTACCAAGTTCGCATATGCATTGGCACAACTTGTGTCCATGGCAGCACCTGATATTTGCCAATAGCATATGTCATTAAACATAAAGATATTGTGTTCCAAAACTATTTCCATTAACATGCATAGAAAGCCTACTTGTTGTACTGTTAGTTTCCCATGTCTCAGAAGTACTAACCTCACCATATTGATACCTTGTTCATTGGGTATACTTGTAAATAATGATACCACATCCAAAATGACCATCAGGTCTATTCCCATGAATCCGGCCATCTCCACCTCACTATATAAATCACTTAAAAAGTGTTGTGTGTCTCTAACGACATGAGGGAAATCTTAAGAGTACCTCTCTCAGTTCGCCATCCAGGTAAATAGAAATGGGCTCTGTTAGCCAACCTGCCCCTGCTATAACAGGTCTAAACTTAGGGCATTTAGGGTCCTTATGTATATTAGGGAGGCCATGCACTTGTGAGATCAATGTTTTTTCTACTATGAAGTATTGGAATAGTTCCTTGTCCAGCATCCCCATGCACACACATTCTTGAAGGGTATGAGTGGATGAGAGTTGTTGACCACAACTGTTAGCTGAGATATATAAGTATCCTGTTTTTTTTTTCGATTATTTATACAGATTATTGTTTCTAACAATTAATATATAGCACTTTTATTGCCTGTTTTTTAGTCTTTGAGTGTATTTTATTGCTATTAAGTAATCTGCACAAGTAACTGATTTGTTTGCAGTTAAAAACATTCTGTATCTTTACAAAGCCTTATCTGTTTAAAAACTTTCATTTGTGGCTTTCTCTAGTGCTTACTGTCTGTAGGCTATTGTTTTTAGCTGAAGCCTTTCTTTAACTTGGCTAGATTGTGTTAATTGTCTGCTGGCTAGTGGGGGCTGGTGCTTTTGTGTTTTTGTAAAAATGAAGTTGTTGTTCTGGTATTTAAGCCGTAACTTTGATAGGGTTTCTGTCTATACACACTGAGCAGAGTGGATGAGAGTTGTTGACCACAACTGTTAGCTGAGATATATAAGTATCCTGTTTTTTTTTTCGATGTATACATATTATTGTTTCTAACAATTAATATATAGCACTTTTATTGCCTGCTTTTTAGTCTTTGAGTGTATTTTATTGCTATTAAGTAATCTGCACAAATAACTGATTTGTTTGCAGTTAAAAGCATTCTGTATCTTTACAAATCTTTATCTGATTAAAAATTTTCATTTGTGGCTTTCTCTAGTGCTTACTGTCTGTAGGCTATTGTTTTTAGCTGAAGCCTTTCTTTAACTTGGCTAGAGTGTGTTAATTGTCTGCTGGCTATTGGGGGCTGGTTCTTTTGTGTTTTTGTAAAACAAAAAAAAAAAAAGTTGTTGTTCTGGTATTTAAACCCTAACTTTGATAGGGTTTCTGTCTATACACACTGAGCAGAGTGGATGAGAGTTGTTGACCACAACTGTTAGCTGAGATATACAAGTATCCTGTTTTTTTTTTTGATTATTTATACAGATTATTGTTTCTAACAATTAATATATAGCA
Source organism: Protopterus annectens (assembly GCF_019279795.1). Classification (NCBI taxonomy): domain Eukaryota; kingdom Metazoa; phylum Chordata; order Ceratodontiformes; family Protopteridae; genus Protopterus; species Protopterus annectens. Next base: position 711,534,246 of record NC_056743.1, read on the forward strand.
CTTTTATTGCCTGCTTTTTAGTCTTTGAGGGTATTTTATTGCTATTAAGTAATCTGCACAAGTAACTGATTTGTTTGCAGTTAAAAGCATTCTGTATCTTTACAACTCTTTATCTGTTTAAAAACTTTCATTTGTGGCTTTCTCTAGTGCTTACTGTCTGTAAGCTATTGTTTTTAGCTGAAGCCTTTCTTTAACTTGGCTAGATTGTGTTAATTGTCTGTTGGCTAGTGGGGGCTGGTTCTTTTTTGTTTTTGTAAAAAAAAAAAAAAAAAAAGTTGTTGTTCTGGTATTTAAGCCCTAACTTTGATAGGGTTTCTGTCTATACACACTGAGCAGAGTGAATGAGAGTTGTTGACCACAACTGTTAGCTGAGATATATAAGTATCCTGTTTTTTTTTTCCATTATTTATACAGATTATTGTTTCTAACAATTAATATATAGCACTTTTATTGCCTGCTTTTTAGCCTTTTTGTGTATTTTATTGCTATTAAGTAATCTGCACAAGTAACTGATTTGTTTGCAGTTAAAAGCATTCTGTATCTTTACAAATCTTTATCTGTTTAAAAACTTTCATTTGTGGCTTTCTCTAGTGCTTATTGTCTGTAGGCTATTGTTTTTGTCCCCACCCCCCTTCCCAGTTGGTGTCTTGCTGTTATACTTGGTGGCTTTGCAGTTGCCCGCCCCTACTGTAAATCTGATCTGTGACACTCCTCCCAGTCTAGTGTCATTAGCTCATTCTACCTAATACAGAGAGAACATTGGACAAGGCCTTCTGTTTCTCTTTTTTCCCTTTCAAAAAAAAAAAAAAAAAAAAACACATTTTTTTTTGCCTGAATCTCCCTGTGTTCTGACTGTGCTTCTCAAACATTTTGGAAATATAGACTATATTCCAGAGCATTTATCATAGCTGTAATTGCCTTAATATTGCTACAACTCAAGTGCTCTAGGTTGCACTGCATCTGAAGTGTTTGTGTGTTTTAGCTGCTTTTCTGTATATATAGACTTCTCTGTTTCTTTAACTAAATAAGCTCTGCAAAGTTGTTTTATTGCATTCCTGCCTGTATTTCTGAGTTTTTTTCACTTTTAAAGTTTGTTTTTGCTTAGTTTAACTGGTAGGCTACACATTCAAGTGCGCTAGCTGAATTAAAGAATTTACTGTGTTTCTGTACCTAATTTTTGCTACTTTGTTGAAAAAAAAAAATCTGTGTTTCCCGCCTTTACTGAACTAGAATAGTCCAGTCTTCAGATATTGCTGATCTCTGGGCTGTGTCATAGTTCCTGTGTTGCCCATATCCTTATTTGGCTAGGAAGAAGTTTCTTTGTTCACCAGTGAGAGTGGGGAGCTGTGAGCAGCCTATCTGTCCCTTGAGGAGTGGTTCCAGCCCAGTGACTTGTAGCTTATTGGCCACTTTGGGCCATTTCCTATCTCTTTCTAACCCCCTGCCAGCTTTAGCACGCTTTTGCGCTTGTAATTTAAAGTTTGTCCTGTTTGTTGCATTTAACCTGTTGAGGCTACACACTGAAGTGCGCTAGCCTGTGTTACATATTTATTGCATTTTCCTACTGTTTGTTGCAAAAAAGAAAAAAAACAAAAAAAAGTATCCTTGTTTCCCATCTTTCCTGACCTAGAGTAGTCCAAATACAGGCTTTGCTGTATTCTGGACTTTTGGAAAGTTCCTGTGTTGCCCATTTCCTTTCTTGGATAAAGGGAGGCTTTTTTGTTCACCAGTGGCAGTGGGGAGCTTAGAGCAGCCTATCTATCCCTGGAGGTGTGTTCCCAGTACAAGAAACTGGTAGTCTATTGGCCGTTTTTGGCCAGTTTCTAGCTCTCTCAAGTCCCCTCATATAAAACCCGCTTTAGCGCGTTATTTGCGCTTGTTACTACTCAGCCAAGCTTCTCATGGTCCTGCAGAGTGGTGCTAGCAGCAGAGAGGCTAAAAGGGCGACTGCTAACCTGATAAAAGTATTTTTTTCCTGCTACTACCTGGGTGACTGTCTGATCTAGCTAAACTGCAAGTATTTCTGCTTCTTGAACTGTTTTAAACTGTTTAAAGTTGTTTTTGCACCTGCACTTTTAAAGTTTGTCCTGTTTGTTGCATTTACCTGTTGAGGCTACACACTCAAGTGCGCTAGCCTGTGTTACATATTTATTGCATTTTACTGCTGTTTGTTGCAAAAAAGAAAAAAAACAAAAAAATTATCATTGTTTCCCATCTTTCCTGACCTTGAGTAGTCCAAATGCAGGCTTTGCTGTATTCTGGACTTTTGGAAAGCTCCTGTGTTGCCCATTTCCTTTCTTGGATAAAGGGAGTCTTCTTTGTTCACCAGTGGCAGTGGGGAGCTTAGAGCAGCCTATCTATCCCTGGGGGAGTGTTCCCAGCACAAGAATCTGGTAGTCTATTGGCTGTTTTGGGCCAATTTCTACCTCTTTCAAGTCCCCCTGTATAAAACCTGCTTTGATGCGGCTTTGCGCGATTTTGCGCATAGCGCAGCATTGGGCAGCTCCGCTTAATTGGGTTTAAACCATTCTTGGCTCCACAAAGTTGGCTCTTCACTTTTTCCCTTAGAACTGATCTAGTTCTCATAATAAACACACTGTTCCTACTCTAAAGTCTGGCACTTGCTCACTAAAGCAATTATGTAAGTCAGCACTAAAACAATTAAAAGCACTACACCCTCACAAACTCCCCTTGAGTACCTTGTTCCCCATTGGCCTTTTTTCAATTATAAAGGAATTCCCAATACTATTCTAGCATGTCCAAAGGTCAGTTGTCAATCTCCTCTCTGGTCCAGCTGGTGAATCTGGGAATCTTGAGGCAATGTTACAACTGCCTTATGTACACAGACAACCCTCTCCTCCTCCCAACAAATTCCAACACATGTGAGAGATGCAACCATATAGCCAAACTGGAGGCTAAGCTCTCTCAACTCAGTACTGGTGTAACCAGTCAGGAGGAGAAGGAAACCACACTCACTACAATTCCAGTCTCACATAGACCTACCACAACAGCAAACCAAACACATAAACACACAAAAACATACTCGGAGGCTCTAAATAAAAATCTGCCTAAGCAGCAGAGACCTCCAAAGCAGACACCCAAGCAACCACTACCCCAAAACAAAACATGTACAACACATAGCTCACAAAGCCAGTGTGCCAAAAAGTCACACCCTTAAGGCTAAACAACACACCTGATACACTTGTAATAGGTGACTCTATCGTCAGGCACACTGACGTCCGGCTCAACAGACTGAACAAGGAGAAGGTCAAGGTGAGCTGCCTGTCGGGCGCTAAGATCCGCCACATAACACAAGCACTCAGGTCACTCCAAGGCAAGTACAAATATGACTCCGTCATTGTCCATGCTGGTGTGAATGACCTGAGACGTACTTCCCTGGACTACATGAAAAGAGACATAGAGGCGCTCTCTGAGCATGTAGCCCAGGCCGGTATGACCCTGACCTTGAGTAGCATCTTACCCTCACCAAGAATGATGCCACGATATGAAGACAAGGTGATCAATTTCAATAATTGGCTTAAGTATTGGTGTCATTCAAAGGGGATCCAATTTCTGTCAGCCTGGGATGACATGCTTGACAAGCCATGATGCTTCGCTAGGGACGGCTTGCACATGTCACCCCTGGGTTTTTGGATATTGGCAACTTTTGCCACCCCCATAGTGCCTTTTTTAGGCAAGGCTCAAAAGGCAAACCCACCTCTATAGGTATCACAAGGGATAAGAAACTAAGAGTAATGCTACTCAATGCCAGAAGTCTAAACCACAAGATGCATGCACTCAAAACTCTCCTTAGCATGGAGAACATAGATATCTGTGCAGTAACAGAAACCTGGTTCAAGGCTCCCGGAGAGCACCCCAGCACTACCAGGTTATACCGAATACCATGCCTTTCTTTTGTGAGGGGTCTAGGGTTTGAAGGTTCCCTATTATCCCTATTTATGAGGTCCATAATGATGCGCTCCATGGCCTTAGAGATCAGGCTCATCAGGCTGATGGGGCGGTAGTTTCCAGGGTCAGTAGTCGCTCCTCTTTGTGGAGTGGAATGACATAATGGCCATTCGGTGGGAACAAAGCCTGAAGTGAGGCTGTGGTTGAACAAGGCACTCAGGTGTGATGCCAGTTCCCTTTGTAATTCGTGTAGAACACAGCCAGGTATATTATCAGGTCCCATGGAAGCTGTATTTTTGGCTTTGGATAATGTGGCTTCTACCTCTGCAGCCATATCAGGGATTTGGCATTCCTCAAGTATTGGTATGGGCCCTTTAGAGGGTGAAGGGGGGGTAAAGTTTGCACTAATCGTGTCAGCCAAGATATTGGCAATATCTGTTGTTTCAGTATAAGTTCTGTCATTGTGCAGTAGCTCAGACCACCTCTGCGTATTGTTATGCAGATTCTAGACATAGCTAAAGAATGCCTTGTGGTTATCTTTAGCATCTGTAGTAATTTTGTTTTTGTAACTAGCTTTGGAGGATTTAATGAGGGATCTCAGGTTTTTGCTGAGATTTACAAGATAATGTTTCCACTCCTGGGACTTTACCCTTTTCTGCAATAGTTTTTTTTCCTTCTGTTGTAGAGTTTGTTAATTGCAGGGGACCACCAGATTGGCTTCCTTCTTTTGGAGGACAAGATCTTGGTTCTGTTTGGTATGGCCTGATCCATGCACTTGTGTAAATGCCCATACAGTGCCTTGGTGTATGATTCAGCAGCCATACATCCATTCCCCATTTGCATGGATGACTTGAAGTTTGACACCTCTGCCTTTAGAAGCTCAAAATTAGCTTTGGAGAAGTAAATAGGAAAACAGTATGCATGCAGATAGGTTTGAACAGTGTTTATGGTAACTGAGGAGAGATAGCCAAGTAATGCCACACTGGAGTGGCTGGGGAGAGTGCTGCTGCTGGAGCCGTAAGGAGTTGCTGCAGGAGGGGCTGCTCTGGGGAGGCCCGATCTATTACCCCACCTAGGGCTCCATTTAACCATGATCCAGCTCTGGTATTTGGCACTGTTACTTACTATAAATGATTAGAAGTAGGAATGAAATTACGAAGTGTCAGTTGTAAAAATAAGCACTTTCATTCTGTGTTTGACAAAGGAAAGAAAGCATTTTTTTTTACAACTGACACTTTGTTGTTTCATTCCAACGTAAGATATTTTATGGTTTTCACTGTTACTTAATAACAGCCATATTGTTGAACATGTCAGTGCGGTTTGGCGGATTGTGGACCTCAATTGAAGTGGCAGCAGCCCACCCGGGTACATTCTGAGCAGTCATTTATGAAGTAACAACAGTAAAATTAATGAAGATGATGCTGATGATAAAATAAGAATGTTGGCAAGAAACTGGAAAAACTTTGCTGTTACTGTGTTTTCAGAAGTGAATGCAGTTTCTTCATTGCTTAACTCATTTTTTTTTCATTAATGCAAGTTGGCCCCAGTTTTGTTAGATTTTTAAAGTCATGCCAGAAACATTAATTTATTTAAAAGAACAATAAAAGATATTGTGTTTTTATTCTGCTTATAAAAAGTTATTAAAGCTTCTTGCCTGATGTTATGCCTTCAGTCAGGCTATTTATTATTATTGTTATTTTTCAAGTTACCCAGTTTTTGTTGCACTTTTTTATTTAATCGAATAAATAAAAAAAATGCAACAGGTTGAGCTTGAAAGTGGTAAACAGCTTTTGCTTACAGTTCTTATTTAAACTTCAAAAACATTGTTTTTGTATGCTTTGTTGCTAGAATAACAGGTTTTGCATTAGCCTGCATTTTCTGAAGGATATGAAGTCTAGAAGTCTTGAAACTCAAGTGTTTATCATTATTTTAAGTTTTGCAATCCTCATAAATTTTCCAGAAAATCACACATATTATGAGGAACAGACCAAAAAAATGACACAAAATCAGGGACATTCAAACATATGCTCTAATCTCTCAACCTCTTAGGACAAGAATTGGGAAAAGTGTGAAAGGCTCAAAATCATGAGCATATTTTAAGCTTTATTCTTGTTACCAAAGCAATGGATGAAGGTAAAAGAGTTCACACCACATTACCCTGACCCGGCCAAGCCTTTTGACACAGTTCCCTACTCAGGAGTAGTACAAAAGATGAATAATGTAGGAGTAAACACTTACATCACTAACTGGATTGCCAACTTGCTCACAGAATGCAGGAGATCAAAATAGGAGAAGTTACCTCTAGAAAGACACCAGTCACTGATGGAGCCCCCCAGGGTTCATTGCTGAGGCTTTTTCTTTTTGGCATATACATCTCAAAAGTAAAAGGAAATACCAAAGGGCTTTGGTTGACTACGTTTGAGAAGACTACAAATTAGGAACAGTTACTGAATCCCCAAATGACTTAATCATGCAGGAAAGTTTGTCCCAAACAATAACTGGTGCCAGGATCATGGATTGAAACTAAACTCTAAAAAAATACATTATCATATCATTGGGAAGTTATCTACTCCAGGGAACTTCCAAATTGACAATTCCCCATGAGAATTGATCCAGTTGTTTGGCATTTAGGAAATTGTGTCTACAGTAACCTAACTTTTGACCAACATGTGCCCAGAGTCTAAGTCTTTCTATATTGCACAGCTTATAAACAAACTGATTGTGACTAGATCTAGAGATGTTACTGTCCCCATTTACAAAACCCTCATTAAGTCAATAATTTTGCATAATCCCCACTTTGGCATGTATCTGTCCAGACCCATGAAACAACTGGAATACCCAGAGAGATACCTTACTAAAAGGATACTAGTCCTAAACAATAAGTCTTGCATGGACCACCTCAAAGATTTATCACTGTACTCAGTATCTTACAGAGTGCTGAGAAGTGACCTGTGTCTTGCATATACAAGGTATCCTCCAACCCAATACCAATGGACCTAATGAACATCAGCAAGTCAAATGGCATCAGAAATACTCGGTCCAGGTATCTAAACTGAATGTTGTAGAGATATGGATATATATCACAGAGGCTACCACTGTTCCAGAACAGACTATCCATTCAAGTAAAACAAAGCTCATCCCTGTCCATATTCAAATGCAACTTGGATCTAAGGATGCATAATAGAAAATGTACTCCAGGATTGCTCTCATGCCTGTAATGGATAGAGGCAGCTCTTAAATGCTGCATCCCTTACATGGGTCCCCTCAAATTATCTATGCTATAATAACAGTTATTCTCACTAGGGCTAATATAAAATTATCAGGCATGGGATAGGTAAGGCCAATCAGGAAATGTTAATTTAAGCAGCAAAAGGAAAAATGGCTAAGCTTAAAATGTCATCCAAGTGAACATGTGCTGTGGTAGTCAATAGTTTTAAAAAATTGCCCTTTTTAGATCACTTAGTACCCTCTGCCCTCCCAGTGCCTCTGACTAATGACTTACACAAGAGACAGCAACAAATATACAATTTTCATCCAGGTTAAGAATTGAAACCAACATACAAGTTGTATTAATTTCATTTGTTAAATGGTCTCTGTCATTTGCAAAATATTCTTTCTGCCCTATCACATATTCCTATAAATACACCTGAAGCACATACTTTGGTGGCCAGATTCCTATTCTGCTAGAGGTATCAGGTGGACTGCCCATCTCAAGAGTCTTTCCATCCTAGCTCTAGAAGAGTGGCAGCAGTGTGTGCCGGGTGGGATGGGGTAGAGTGATTTATGGGTGGAGATCTGTAATCTTCTAGGGGCTACTTGCAAGCCTATTAAAAGGGAAAGGGTGCTAGTAAAATTCTTTAGAGAAGAGACAAACCATGAAAGTTAGGGAAATGAAGAAGCTAGAATGAAGGAATGAAGGAGGGATCAATGGTTAAGGTAAGCTACACTTGAGTAAGGACATGTGGGACAACGATTTCAATCAAAGAAGCAATGTAATGACCTAGGGATAATCACATATTATGCAAGGATGGTGGATAGATAGAAAGATATGGGCTTAAAGAAAAGAAGAGAAGAGGGGTTGGCAGTGTCTGATGACCAGAATGAGGACAGGGAAATATTTTGTGGTAGTTTGAAAGCTGTTTGGTAAGTTAAGTATGAGTGTTCAAGGGTACTGCTCTGGAGAAGCTTTGATAAGGTTCTTTACCTTAAATAGCTCATCAAAGAATTACCAGGAAGAGGATAGAGATAATGGAATTGCTGGATATAAATAAAAATAAGGGGAGGGGGCAGTGAGCATTGATTTACTTTCTCAAGAAATTAAAAAAAAGCAGATTAGTAGGTTGGACAGACTTTTCATACATAATGTGACAAAGGTGATGAGGGGTGGGAGTCAGATGACTGATAGGTTATGGTCAGGCCATGTTACAGTAAAGTTGTAGATGCAGTAAGGAGAGGAGCAGACAAGACAACTGATGTGAAATTTGGCAAAATTATAGCAGATGGAAAAGACAAGGTGGATGCAAGGAATTTTAGAGAAGATGCTGGAGGAATGTCGATAAATGGGAGCAGTGGGTAATAGAAACTACGATGGTATAAAAATCAGTGCTGTAGGGGAGGAGAGGGTAATGGGGCATAAGGATGCTGAAAGGAAGAGGAATGAGAGAATGGTTAGAAATTTGGGGAAAGGAACATTTAGGAAAAGTGAGTTGGGTGTGGGAGGGAGGGAGTTATGCTTTTGAAATCCATATATTAAAACAACAGCCAAAAATTTTGAAATTTTGGAGGCATCTCACTCTGTGGCAGAGTTAGCTTGGTGAAAGGGTATGAAGTAGAAAAATTTGGTGGTGAATTTTATTTTCTTAAGGTGGAAGATTAAGGACCAGAAAAAAATCCAGGTAGCGAGAATTGCGATGAATGAAGGAGAAAGACTTAGTTGTGGTGGAGAGAATTAGGAAAACGATTTTGGTGGCTTTACAAGAGGTTTTGTAAGTGTATAGATGGCAAAGAGAGGATCTGGGGCATGAGATGACAAAACAAACAAAGAAACGGCTGCGGGTAAGACCAAGGTGCAAAAAATGGGAATAAATACAAAAAAACAGTGCACCAGGGTGACGCACAATAGCGTTTAATAGTACAAAAATAAAAAACTGAACAGAGGTAAGCGCTTGAGAGATGGCATGATATTGAAAAAAGGTAATTTGTAAATAGGAGAAAAGGGGTAGGTGGGATTGTAGATGCTTTACAGCATATGAAGAAGAAAAAAGGCTGCAGTAAGTTCAGATCGGTCTCTAAATGATATTTCTAATACAGGTGCAATACGAATTGTGGAAAGTTTGCCTAATCCTTTTAAAAGACGTAATGAGGAGGGATACAATACCTGAACTGTGTAAGAGGCTCCACCTATGGTTTTGTCTAAAAAGGGGGAAGATAACAAAAATGACAGCTGCCTAGAGGCTGATTTCCTTCTGCAGTGTTGACAACAAGTTTGGAGACAGTATTACCAAAAGTGATGGGAGTGCAGGTAGTGAGCTTCATGAGAGGCGATCTTTGGCTGACATTATTAAATTTGTACCATACAGACAGAATGTACAAAACAGAGCAGATATCATATTTATCTGCAACTAGTTGGTATTTGATTGTTTTAGCTGGAAATTCATGCTAAAAATGTTAAAGCTAGTTATGATATGAGGAGGGTAGGTATCTGAATGAAATACAAGAACTTTGGGTGAGGACCTGGTGAATGCTGAGGTAGGTCACAGAAGATTAAGCCGGGGAGAAAGAAATGAGAATGAAGTGCATCTTGTTCCCACATTTTTTTTGTTTTGGCAATAGAAGGTTCCGTACAGTAGTTACACAGGATGGTGAAAGGGTTTGTAGAAGGAAGGACTACATGTTGCACTTTGTTACTTACTGATGGGAACATGATTATACTGGAGGATGTGAAAAATGAGCTACCATGGATGCTGGACATTGTCAGGAGGTTGGAAGAATAGTCTGGTTGTGATGGCAGAGAAGAATAAAACAGAGATTAGACTACTGTTGATGGTAGATGGAAGAGGAATAGGAGTATAAAGGTCACTGCAAAAGTGGAGGAAACCAAGAGGAGGAAAATCAGCTACAGGAAAGTTAGAAGGCAGTACAGTTGTTGGAAAAGTGATCAGCTCCAGTTTTTACACTGTATGTTGTTTTCTGATGGAAATAAGAATTGAGATCTTACTCCATGTAATCTGTTTGGGAAAGCATTCACCTAAAGAGTACGAAAGTTGAGGTGATCCAAAGGTCGTGTGATAGATATGCATGGAGAACATTAAAATTAGATTTCAAAAAGCATGGCTAAGAACAGATAGGAAAAAGAGTGGGCAAGGTATGACAGACCTTCAGAGGTATGTAACAGTGACAAATATTTCTCAGCAAATGAAGGATTTAATAGAATAGTTAGAGAAAGGCAGATTGGAGGAGAGTAGATCAGAAAAGGTAAGGCACATTTTTTTCAGGAAATAAAAGAGGATACAGGTAGGATGATGAGGATGTACATGGATAAGGTAACAAAACTTAAATGAGAAACACAACATTGCGGAGTTAATGGAAAGGAATTATGAGAGAATTTTGAGAAAATGGGAGTGGCAGTGGTGAGGATGGTTTACAACTTCACAAGAACTGATGGGAAAATACAGATTTTTTTTTGAGTTTAGGGAATTTGATGAGCATTTTAATTTGATAAAGAGTGATAGGGTAATGCACAAAATACTGGTGTTAATGATTAAAGAAGAGGGAAAATGGAGAAGAGGATACACATGGGTTGGAGATAAGGAAGAGATATAAAGGCATTTTGAAATAATACAGAGCTGTCATTCATAAATCTTTGGAGAGTAGGTAGACTTTGGGAGCTATGGAGATACGGAAAGTACAGTAGAGTAGGGAAAGAGAAATGTGATCCAAGGGATCTTCTGGGTAGGATTGTGGAAAGTGTCAATAAATGTGGGTGGTTAGCACTGGTGAGGGATGTTCATTAGAGATTTCTCTACGGGTGGTATATATTTCTCCAAAGGTTAGGAAAGAGGACTGTTGGACAAAGCAAACTGTTGTTAAGTGTGGAGGGCTAGATGCATATCAGTTATATATGTGGTAGTTCTGCTGTATAGTATAAACTTTGTGGAAGCAGGTGGTGGGGGTGTGATTAGTCATCATTGTAAGAATATAGAAGAAAGTTGAGCACTGTTTTTATTGGGTGAGGAAGTGGAGGAAAAATATTGGAATTTAAAAGAGCATTTGTAGTTACAGGTGGTGATGACAAGTAAAAACATGAAAGCAGGGGCTAGAATAATAGCATAATTAAGAAGAAGTGCATGTAAAGGGTGTGAGAAGAAAATTCTAAGAGGGAACAGGAAGAGTAGATGAATGGCAGGATTAAGAGAAAGATGGAGTTTGGATGTGGAGGATCGGACAAATACCGAGAAAGAAGGACACAATTCTATAGTAAGAGGGGCAAGTAATGGAGAAGGAGATCCTTCTTATATCCTGCTGGAGAGATAGGTATGTATCTCAGAAACTACGCTGTCTATGGAACAGGCTACCCATCCATGTGTAGCAGAGTTCCTCCCTAATCCAATTCAAGTACAACTTGGACAATTGGATGGGAAACCTGAAATTCATCCCTGGTTTGGCACCTATGTCTCTGATGCAAACAGGTCACCTGTAAAGGTTTCATCTCTCAGGCCCATGCTTACACTTATCAAGGGTATCAGAACTCGTCAGAGATTTGGGATGCATGGCTAGGCTTAAAAAGGCTTTTCTGGTCGTTAAACTAGTAAACACCTATGAACCAATAAGGAAGACTCATGTAGACTCGGAATGGAAGCATTCATTATCTTATTAGCACTTTTTGCTCCTGTGCCTCATCTTACTACCTTCCTACCAAATACCCTACATCCATGCCAGTTCTGTTGGCTTTTCTTTGCCCTCCCCAGACTAACTCCAACATAGCTGGGGCTGATCATGGAACCTAAAGGCATCCAGAAGGATTTTATTTTAGGTCTACCATGTTTCCCCCATCACCACGGCCTTTATGGCTAATTCTGAGGGGCAGGCATGCAATAGGGGAATACAGAGTATTGCCCCTTTTCCATGGAAGCTCAGTGAGGCTCACCATCTTTCCCCTGCTATATTGCACCCCGACATGATATCCACAATTGCAACCAGGGATAGGCACAAGGAGCACCTATATAATAGTCCACTTCCCCTGGTAGGGGCATGCCCATCCCTCCCCTGTTCCAAATCGAACCTGGGTCAAGTGGACCGTTGTTAGTGCTTTATCCCTCTACAGTAATGGAGTGGCTGGAACATTCTGTATGCTGCCACTGGGAAAACTGGTGCTTTGATGCCTACAGAGTTGATGGGGAAAGTGGAGGTGGACTTTAAAGCTCCATTACTGCACTTTGTTAATGGAATCTCCCATCATATCTTTGGAGAGTAGTGTGTTGGTGACTTAAAGAATGGGTGTATGAGAGAGGTGGTGGAGTTGTTGTTATTTCTATCAGAAGTGGAGGCATGTCTTTATTTTATTTGTATGTGTAACACAATAGAAAAGTATGAAAATAATTTAATTGGATAGCCTATTCTCAGTTGCATGCTAATGTATAACTGAAAGTTTAATTTTAAAATTAACAACTATAAAGGCAAAACAATGCCTCTCACTGAGATTCCTGCAATCCTTTATGTCAGTGACATGGTAATCTGGTCAGCTGACAAATCTGATTGAATTACTAAAATCACACCCCTTGTTCAGTACACTAGGCCTCTCTCTGAAGTTGAAGAAAAAGTATGCCATGGTGTTTGACATGCATAAATGGCTTTGGAATGTGCCCCGCTCATGAGCAAGTGTCACCCCTCAGGGAGAATGTGGAGTCATAGGAATGTAGCCAGCTCATGATCCAGTATCACCCCTCAGGGAGAATGTGGAATCATAGGAATGTACCCAGCTCATGAGCCAGTGTTACCCTTCTGGGAGAATGAGGAGTCATAGTAATGTACCCAGCTCATGAGCCAGTGTCACCCCTAATGGAGAAGGTGGAGTCATAATAATGTACCTAGCTCAAGATCCAGTGTCACCCCTCAGGGAGAATGTGGAGTCATAGGAATGTACCCAGCTCATGAGCCAGTGTCACCCCTAAGGGAGAATGTGGAGTTATAGGAATGTACCCAGCTCATGAGCCAGTGTCATTCCTCAGGGAGAATGTGGAGTCATAGTAATGTACCCACTGATGAGCCAGTGTCACCCCTCAGGGAGAAGGTGGAGTCATAGTAATGTACCCAGCTCATGAGCAAGTGTAACCCCTCAGGGAGAAGGTGGAGTGAAATAATTTAAAATCTGTGTGTTGTTTTTCCCCCCAGCCATTAGCCTGAAACACCCTATCCATATTAAGAATGTGCTCAACAAGGTAAATAGACTATTAAGGAGTTATTACAACATCACTCACTTATTAACTTATATCAGAAGCATTCATTTTGATACTCTTCCTGGTGGAATAGGATTTAACAGTTACTACTGCTGAATCATCTAGCAAATGTGGAAAGCTTTCAGGTGACACTAAATTAAAAGTGCAAATCCTCAGTTCATATCTTAAAACTGGGACATCACTGCAATAGCATTACTCTCGATAGAGGAAAAAAAATTGCTCTAAGTTGCCCAAAGGTTGGTAACTAGATCCTACCTCATGTGATATAAAATGCTGCAGCTGAATTAATGCTGTATTCCCAGTGCCATGGCAAAAACTAGGCCATTCAAATACAGCCTTAACATTTTGCCCTAATCCCATGTATGTTGATTCAACACTAATACTTATTAGCATGGGATCTACAAAATGTGCTCACTACAACTTGCTCTAAATTGCAAGTGTTCTAACTCCCACTTACCCAATCATATTTATTCAACTAGCCCTACAACCACCCACCTTTGCTAAACCATATTGTCTAGCAGCACCCTAACTCTATAAGACTCCCATGAACTGCTAAACTTAACCTGAATCCTCAGTCCCTGCCCATAAAAGTTTTCTTCTATTTCTAAACTGATTTCTGGCTAATCCCAAAACTGTAATACCCCTTGTGACGACCCACCATTGCCAACTAGTAATCAAGAAGCCTCAAGTCTCAACACTGGACTACTGGCAACAGTGGGGGAAGTTCACTGATAGGATAACAGGTACACACAGTATTTCCATATGCAGTTCTCTGCATCAGGTGCAATTTCCTTTTTTAATGCAGAGAGACCACAGTCAGTCTGAGCTTGGCTTCTCCCACTTTCTCCAGATCCCCAATATGACTCCCGACTGGCACAGCTATAGAGTTCAGATCCCAGCTGAATGACCAAGCCAAGACCTCCAGCACCTCTTTTGTCCAGCCAGTGTTTTATGTCCCTGCCCAGCTATCTGACAAACAAACACACACACACACACACACATACACACACACACACACACACACACACACACACACACACACACACACACACACACACACACACACACACACACACACACACCTGGGAAAGGCTGTCACATGTTTACTAGCTATGCCCCCTTCTACCCAGGCTATAAGGTAGTTACCACTGCTACCAGTCACTCCTTATCAGTGACTTTGGGGCCCTTAACAAAGGCTGTCCAATTTTACTGTGTAATATTAATACTAATATAAAATGGTAGTTTGACCAAGAGCAAGGCTATTAGGACTGGCCCACACACTGTCACCAAATAAATATGCAAGCACTCTCAAAACTTAAATATCTCTACACAGATCAGCCACAATGAAAGGTTTAAATATATTTAATAATAATAAATAATAAAAGAACAAGACAATACTAAATATATATTCACAGTGACATCAGCGTTCAGAATCACAGAAGTATTTAAAATAACATTGCAGGACAGGCTTAGACAAATAAAGAAAATTATCTAAACTAAGCTTTACTATATTCCTGACTGAATCTGAAAGAATTATACTGTTCCCTAGAAACTTACTTCATTAGAGCAAGGCAGATGTGGTGAATGGTTCTTGTTGTCAGGTCCAAGACAGAATGCACAATGCTCTGTCTCACTCAGAGACTTCTCAAGATAATAGCTAAAATATTACAGCTGAGATAGCTTACAGAATGGCATCAGTTTTGGTCATCTAACTTCTAGTTCTCATGCAACCCCCCATTGTTGAAGCTGGGAGTATTTAGCAACTACCTGTAAAAATACTCATACAAGGGCTTTTGCTCAGATCTTTGGCAGATGGTAGAAGTCATAAAAACAATTTCTTTCCTTCATGATTCTTCAGTAGCAATTAGTTCACTCCAAAGACAATACAGAAAGCTTCCTAGTACAGACATTTATCTCTAGCTGCATTGAAAACTTGAGAGATAGCCTCTGTATGGCATAGCCTATAAAGTGATTTAATATCAAATATTTTTCTAACATTTACTGGCCTGAGGTTAACCCTCTGTTTTCCAGTTTCCACTGTTTTAATATATACATTTAAACAATTACAATACTGCATGGGCATTTGTGTTTTCTTCCAGTAGGGCACACTGTGGATACATCTTAAATACAGCACTTTACAAATACCTTTTCAACACAAACATCTGTACAGAGCAGTTTGATATACACATGACATACAGTTCTAATACATTTGTAACACAAGCATCTTGTATAAATTAGTTTAATATTCACAAATGACATATAATTCTTTACAAAATTCCAGCCAACTGTGCTAGCAGTACCTCCTTTCATCACATCCCCCTCTGAATCTATAATCTCCTATCACTCTCTCTCCTTAAACCCAAACTCCCCTTCAGCTCCCTAAATGTAAAACTCCATTCTCATTCCCTAGACTTAAAACTCTCCTGACACTCCCTAAACCTAAACTTCCCTGCTCTCCCTAACCATAGAACTTTCCTCCCACTCCCTAAACCTAATTCTTCTTCCCTATAGTTTCCTGAAAATATAAGCTACACTCTCATCTCTTATCACTGCTACATCTTACTTACACTCATATTTTATTTTTATGTACAAGACACAGCCCTTTGAGCTACAAGACCCTTGAGTCCCTGGTTGTTGGACAGTGGCCTTTGAATATCTGGGACTCCAGTGTTTGTAACAGACTCTTAGAATGTTAGGTCACTACTTTGCCTGTATGAATTTTCAAAATATTGATTTCAGTTTTATTTAGATTTAGAAATATATAAATTCATGTTACAATTTCAAACATTCAGTTCAGTGCCTCATTTAATTTCTCTCATTAATGATCACAATGCTATGCTTTAAAATGTCTACTAAATTTCACCTCAGTTAAACATAATTTATATCCTCTGGCTTTGCTGTACTGAGCCAGGGAAATGGCTGATCATGGAGCAGATAGATTTTTCTGTATTCTCTTTAACTGTACTTCTTTTTGATGTTTTATTACTGTTTTTTTTTTTTTGTCAGAAATGTGATCTTTGTTTTAAACTATAACAGGTTATAAAGGAAAAATAAACAGCCCATGTATCTAGTCAACTCATTGTTAATAAATAAATAAAAAATACAAATATAATTAATCTATAGCATTAATAATACATTCAGAAAACTGGCATGTTATTCATTTAAATCCAGTTGCAACATTAATAATACACTCAATTGGTAAAATGCCACATTTGGAGGATCCTCAATTGAAGAGATTTAATATGAGTAAATGATTTTTTTTTCTCTACAAATGACTAAGGATTTATCTCACAGTTATTTTTAAACATCTGTTTTTCTAACTGCAGTATATCAACCTATAAAGCCATTTGGTTTAATTTCTAAAACAGTCACTTCAAGTGAAAAATACAATTGTGTCACTATGTAAATCAGACATGTCCAAAAGCACCAGTATCAAAGTTTGTAATGAAAGAGAACAAAAAAATTATGTTTATATATATATATATATATATATATATATATATATATATATATATATATATATATGCATGTAGATGTGCATAAATGGATTGCTAGATGATTCTTTTTACTAAGGATAACTTGTGAACATCACTAGGCTCTGCACTGGTGCAGTAGCATTCAGATGTGTCAAAAATGAATTGAGAAAAGTGTTTTTATTTACAGTGACAACATTACAACTGTTCTCTGCTTAGCGAATATCTAGCAATGGGCATCAGGATGAATTTTACAAGTACATTTATGTTTAATTATGTTATACATGGTCTGTTGTTAATGTACACAATGGATTAAATTCAAAGCTATACTCATTTTCATATGAATGACAACTAGCAATTCCTTGCAAATGTGTACTGTAATTCTAAAACAGAGAAATGAAACAGTCACTTTTCAAACCTTGGGTTCTCAAAACAAATCTATCTTTTATTCAGTGAATTTTACATATTTTATCTTAAGTATTATACTCTGCTTCTAAAAATAGTTCTCAAATGGGGCTATTTTAATGGCTAAATAGAATGTCTATAATGGCAGCAAACTGCAATTACCACTGCAAATGAACTCACTCTTCTGCAGACAGTTAGATTATTCTGTACTTGATGCCATTAATACATTATGCCTATGTCATTTAAACACATTTAAAGGACAGAATATTTTGTTCACCACATTTGTACTCCAAAAGCTTCTACAAAGTGAGATTCTCTAAACAAAAGCACACAAACTATATTATGCAATTCTCTCTCTCTATGTATGCATGTATTTATGTGTGTGTTGTGTGTGTATATACTTATACATACACACACGCACACACAAAGTTCCCTTCAAGCTCAACCCAGCAAAAGTCTGAGCACTTGAAATACTGACTAAAAAGTTGGAAACTTCACTTTTAGAACACTGGCAATTACTTTTCTCCACTATAATGTGATCTTGGTATTGGTACACATAAGTAGCATGGGGTATGAGAGGCACCCCCCCCCCACAGCAGGAGTACAGGGAGGCTTGTCCCCTGCAAAAATGTATATATTTTGTTTACGCTTGATTTTCATTTTAACTTTTGTGCTTCAAAGTTTTTTATTCAATGCTGAAGTGGTTGAATTTTTTTATAGTTCAAACACTTGACAGCCTCATGTGTGTGTATGTTTACTTTCTATGTATGTAGACATATTTCTCTCTCTCTTAATATCTATCTATATATATATATATATATATATATATATATATATATATATATATATACACATAAATATGTTCTTCTTCTTTCATTTTGTCTCAGTTAGGGGTCACCAAAGCAGAACTCTGGTTCGCTAATGTTTGGCAGTAGATTTTTTTTATGGATGCTTAGGTGCCAGCTCGACGCCCAACCTTCAACTAAGGCACGCCCATTCTATGCATGTCTTTTGAATGCCACTCAACCACACAGAAGGCGCTCCCACCGAGAATCGAATGGGAAAACCTCTTGCTGTGAGGTAACAATGCTACCGCTGCACCACCACGTCATATATTTATATGTGTGTGTGTGTATACACATATATATATATATATATATATATATATATATATATATATATATATATATATACACACAGAAAGGGATAGATACATGCATGTGGGCTCTCACATACATATAAGCTGGGAGGGGGAATTACAGCTTAACAACACGTCACATTCTTATTATTATTCCATTCACTGATCCTATGGGTGACATACTAATGTGAGCATATGCTCAGTAGTTGGAGTGGATGTTTACATCTCTTAACCTCCAAAAAATGTTCCATTATACAGAGCTACTTTACAAATAATGAGGAACTTTACTAAAAGTCAGTTATATAATTCTAACAATTTATTCAAGGGCAAATTCAGGATTTATCCATTCCCAGTAAAATGCGCCATCTTGGGGCATCATTATCATGGGCAAACAAGATCATTCATGGGTGATGTATGTTCCCAGCAAAATGTACCATCATGGGCAAACAAGGTCATCCATGGGTAATGCAGCATTTATCCATTTCCATCAAAAAACAGCTCTGTCAAATTGGTTTGGATAGTGATGTCAAAGATACATTTTTAGTAAGTTTTCACTTGCACATTCTTAGAAACAATCTGATAGGAACAAATGGACAAATAGCTTTTGCTGTTCATTCAGAATACATGCAATCCTTTATCTTTATGACCTTATCAAGAGCCAAAGGTAAATGGCAGCCACATACGTGTTGCAGTTTTTTTTTTTTTTATCTATGAAGAGGATTTATTACACTTGTAAAAGTTTTATACTAAGAATCAAACATAATTTGATTTATAGCCTTTTGTTTTGGTTTTGACTAAAATGCCATGTTCTCTCACCACTTAGATAATCATTGTAGTGCCATGTTTGTTGTTTTTTTTTTTGGTTAGTCCTTTCCTCTCCCACTCGGTTTCTCCTCTCTCTCTCTCTCTCAGCCGAGCTTCATTGACAAGCTACAGTCCAGAATAAAATGTACATAAAACATGCACAGGAGACTCTGCAGAATAGCTAATAAGATCAGTTTGCATTAAATACAAAGTCAAGCTAATCCTACCTCAAGCATTTTATCTTTGATTCTGTGATTATTTGCACAACTTACACACTTGCACACATCTTAAATTATTCATCCCCTCATTTCCTTTCATATACACCTGATGAAATATGTGTACTTAAAAGAAATCAGTTGATAAACCAATAACCTTATTTAAAATGCAGACTGAGAATGTTCTAGAAACTAAATACGGATTAATGTAAAGAATAAGGAAGGATAATTTTGTTGGCCACTTTTTGCATATGTTAAATATTTGTTTCCTGTCATTTTTTTTCTAGTTTCTCTGCTCCAATGTCTACATGTGAATATAGCAGGCACATGCACAACAACAAAATAAAAAAAATGTAAGGCTCGAAAGACATTCACATCCTCATTTGGTACATGAGGTAGGAATGTACACAATACCATTTCACATGCACTGGTACAAGCAGCAAATAGGCAGATGAAATTTGTGCTGTTCCTTACAACACTAGTCATTCACACTGCTAGATAGAACAGTTACGGAATAATTACACAGTACAATCACTGAAGACTATGCTGTAAGGTTTTAAACTTGATTTCAAATTATCAGCTTATGTCTGTGAAATACATGTAAGCAAAG
Organism: Protopterus annectens; assembly: GCF_019279795.1. Taxonomy (NCBI): domain Eukaryota; kingdom Metazoa; phylum Chordata; order Ceratodontiformes; family Protopteridae; genus Protopterus; species Protopterus annectens. The sequence goes on from NC_056743.1 coordinate 711,554,255, forward strand.
AGCACATATTTAAAGCATGTCTAAGCTAGTACCTAAAAATTAGACAGTCAAAAACATAGTACTCTATATCACGGAGGAACCTCTGAGCTTACTTTATCTTTTGTCTGTCTCTTTCATGCCTTCTCTCTTCTCAACAACCAAACATTAGTGAAGCAAGAGTCCCTAGAACAAATCACATAGATAGCCTTGCCTATGTTACCCCCTAGCTCCAGTCAACCCGTTTGCAAACAAATTAGCATATCTTCTGGGATAGAAGTTTCACTGGGAAAGCATACTGGGGTAAGTACTTTTAGTGGTAAGCAGGCCAAGTGTTAATTACAATGCTACAGCAACAATAAACATCAGTTAATAAATGTTTGTATGAAGACTGAAACAATGGGGCATTGTTTGCTCTCATTTTGTTTTTCTCAAGAATCTCCTGCCAGGACACACCCACTACAAATATTGATTAGCTCATCCAAGCCAAATAGGTTTGTGTGAATAGTTGATATTTAAGGCAACTTTTCTCATAAAATTGATAGTATTTAAGCAGGGTGGTTAAGTGCTTTAATGCACAACTGCTGTGACACTGACTTCTCTCAAGCTGTAACTACTTGCCTGACAAATTGTTTGACTTCTTGCTGGGATCAAAGTGCTGCAGTCATAATTCTGCTGATGTTCAAAATGATTGCTTTGAAATACCCTGCAGTCGTGGTCCGCAATCCTAAAGGTCACATTTTCCATGTCAGCTTAAATAATTATTGAATCATTAATGGTACATGCCTAGTTCTGAGATTATTTTAACAGTCACAGTGTTCATACTGGGTTACTGCCTGTCACTGATGTCACCTGATCTGTCACTTTGACAAATATAAGTGCTGTTGCAGCACTGCCAAAGAGAAAATGCATCTTCCCTACCATCGTCTTGTAACATTTAATGCAAGCAATTTCATGATATTTTTACAAAAATTCTAATATACCTTAAAGAAGCACTGCTCTGTTTTACCAGCAACCAAAACATAAGATATAATAACCCAAAAGCCAGCTCCAGGGAAAAGGCCAATAAATATCCGATCAGTACCAAGTGGTAATAGTACAAAGCACGCCTGTAGGTAAAAGTCTTTCCTTTTACCTTAACATAAGATAGCCAACACTATTTTTTATACTGTCAGAAACACAGAAGTTCAAAGGTGATTTGGCAACACAAAGTTTTGTCTTGAGTTACCCCATCCCTGAGTTACAACTCCAGCAGGCAGGCCTTGGGAGAGGTGGGAAGGTAGAGGCAAGGAAACAGACAGGAAGTATAGATGTCAATCAATTGACAAGGACGGGTGAGGTTAGGAGCCGGTAACCTGGTAAAAATTGGTTTCAGGAAAAGGCAGGGAGGTAGCATGTTATATAGTTTAGGTCTTGTGTATATATATATATATATATATATATATATATATATATATATATATATATATATATATATATAAATGAAGTACTTATTTTTTGTATGGATGTATATAAATATCTATATAAATATGTGTGTGTGTGTGTGTGTGTGTGTGTGTGTGTATATGTATATGTATATATATATATTTATATATACACACACACACACACACACACACACACACACACACACACACACACACTGGTATTGTTGTGGTGTTAAAACTTGAACATTTTCTAATCACAGCTGCTTAGGGGCTGTTTCAAAACATAAGAATCTTGTACTTGTCTATGGGATGATATATCAAGGAAGTTCTGTTTGAGGGTGTGGTTAGGCTGATATCCTAGTCATGTCAGTTTATGCCTACACAATTCCCCATATTCTAGATTGCAACTAAGGTCACCCAGATTGCAGTAGCAGCTGGTGGTGTCAAATCAAAGGGGAGCTGCAGGAGACAGCTGAATGTGTGTGGCCAATGGGAAAGGGGTGGAGCTATGTTCAAAACCACAAAAACTGGGACTTTAATTAAATGCATGTATTAATTAAATACACTGCCCTTGGTGCCGAACCATCATTATGATAGTCCAATCAGGGCAAAATGAAGTGGAGAAGAAAAAAAAATATTTCAATGCATTGGCTATATAACAGCCAGGTCCATTTACAGCACAGGCCCAGGGAGAAAAGCTCCACATATATTAACAGAAATACTAGAATTTAATACACAGTAGTAAAACTGATAACACATTATAACTGCAAAAATCCATCTAGTAAGACAGAAAAGTAAAAAAGATAGGATACAACTCAGCAGTGTAACAGACTAAATACATTTAGCAATAAGAGTTATGACAAACATCATGTTAAAATGAAGTACTTATATTAAAGGGATAAAGAAAATATTGGAAGTAAACAACTGTAGCATTTACATTAGGCAAGTAATAAGCCTTTCAACTTTCCAGAGAGCTTAAGCAGTATTTTTAGGGTATGCATGGGCAAAGCCAGGTGCTTATGAGTTGCAATTTTACTGAGTTTTTGAAGTATGAGGTGGTGGGGTTAGAGGTCAGTATTGGGGGGAGGTTGTTCCAGGTTTTAGCAACACTGTGGGAGAATAGTGCTTTTCCAGCAGTGTTGTTAGCCCTAGAGATGCATAGAAGTAATTTGTCACTGGAGCGGAATGTGCAATTTGTTGCACAGTAGGTAAGTAGTTGACTTAGTGATGGGGTTTTGTCAGGATACTTCAGAATGTTATAGGCAGTAACCAGTTGGTGGTAATTTAGTAGTTGAGGAAATTCTAACCATTTTAAGTCCCTTAGAGCTGGACAATAATGGGATATGAAGGTGGCACTATTAGCAAATTTGGCAATATTATTATAGCATGACTCAAGTATCACAAGGTGTAAGTTTTCTGATATAGGTAAGAATTGGTGCTGCATACACTAGTGTGGACAAAAGGTGAGTTTGGGCTAGGGTGATCCGTGCTTGATCTGAGAGGAAGTTTTTATGTCTGTATAGTGAACTCATTTTTTGTAAACCTTTTTGATGGTTTGAGAGATATAGACATCAAAGAGAAGGTTTTTGTCAATCTCAACAGAGAGGAGTTTGGTATGGGCAGGAGGAGAAATGATAGTACCATTTTTGGAAGTAAAAGAAAAGGGAAGAGGAGCAGACTTTGATTTGCTGGTGGTAAATAAAAGCAATTTAGTTTTATTAGGGTTAAGGATGAGTTGGATGTTTGTGATCCGACTTTCCACAGAGCTAAATGATTCCTGGGTCTGCTGTTGGAGAATGAAAAGAAAAGGGCTGAGCAGATTAAATATCAAATCATCTGCATACTGTATGGGTGTGGCATGCTGGGTGGAGGTATGTAGATTGTTATTGTAGATAGAAAAAATAAGTGGGTCCAGTACTGAGCCTTGTGGTACATCTATGAAGGTTGAAAGTAGAGGAGATAGTGCCCCCTGCCACTGGACAGATTGCTGCCTGTCAGCTAGATAGTTCTTGAACCAGGCAATAGTAGAAGGGGCAAAGGATAAGGATGCTAGTGAATCTAATAATAGGGGGTGTGAGACCATATCAAATTCTTTAGATAGATCCAGAAATATAGCAGACATATAGTTATAGTCATTTCTGTGTTGGTTCACTAGACTGGTAAATGAGAGAAGAGCGGTAGTTGTACTGTGGTGTGTCCGGAATCCGTGTTGTGTGGTGGAGAGGAGTTTGTGTGTGTTCAGGAAATACATGACTTGAGAGTGAATACACCTCTCTAGCAGCTTGGAGAGGGGAGACAGAATGGCTCTAGGATGGTAATTAGAGAAGTCATAGGAATTACCACCTTTATAAAGAGGAATAATGTAAGACACTTTCCACAGTTGAGGGATATAGGATTCTTTTCTGGAGCAGTTTATGAGGATAGAAACGGGGTAGGATAATGATTCTGTGTCTAGATTTAGGAAGTTGGCAGGTAGATTATCAGCTTCAAGGGTAGCAGGTTTTAATTTCAAAAGTATTTTTTTAATTTTGGAGGTGAGAACAGGTGGGAGAGTAAGGAGGGAAATGTTATCTAGACACTTAGCTTGGATATGTGGAGGGTTGTTTTTGGACAATTGGCTGGATAGTGCCATTATGGATTCTGCAAAATGGTGATTAAATTGAAAGGCTATGTCCATGTTGTCATTGGTGGAGTCGAGAGCTGGAGTAGTAGTTTTGCCTGGTTTAATTAGGGAGCTGATGGCTTGCCAAAACATTTGAGAATTTTTGAGTGTTTTGTTTGTACAGTAAGAAAGTAGTTCTGTTTATCAAGTTTAGCTTGTATTCTGGCATGATTCCTAAGCTGTTGGTAGTGTTGTTTGACTTGGATGGTATTATCCCTCTTCCAGATTTTCCAAGCCTTATCTCTGGACTTCAATATGGCTTTTGTGTGTCTACTTGGCCATGGTGTCTTAACTCTAATTTTCCTGATAGGGGTGACTCTATTAAGAACATCAGTAAAGGTGCTATTAAAATAGTCAACAACTGCCTGGTCTAAATGAAGGGAAAGAAGTGGGTCCCAGTTACATCGTTTTAAAATAGTGTTTAGATCCTTGGGGTTTAGGTTGCAGTCATTTCATATTTGTCTGTAAGTTATGGGCTTATGTATGTTTGCATAGTAGGAATGTAGGGAGGTGGACATTAATGCTATCTGGTAGACAGCCTGTCTGGTAGTTTTGTTTAAGTCTATAGACCAGTGTCCAATCAAGGATGGATTCTCTTTGGGATTTTTTGTCAACTCTAGTGGGTTCCTGAATAAGTTGAGAGAACCCATAGAGATTTATGTGATTAGTGGGGCTTTTAGAATTGCAGGCCAACCAGTTAGTATTCAGATCACCTAGTAGGATTGTTTCATGTGGGAGATTATCTATAGTCCATTGTAGGATTTCCTCAATTATATTATTTCCTGGAGGGATGTAACAGCAGAGAATGTTAATTTTTTTGTTTTGTTAATATACAGGAAATTTAGGTACAGGGGTAAGAAAAGGTTTAAGGTTTAGTGTGCTTTTAAAGAGAATTGCAACTCCACCTCCTTTTCTACCCACTCTATCCAGTCTTAAATATTATAACCTGGAGGGAGGCTTTCTTCATTTTGGGTAGTGGGTTTTAGCCATGTTTCTGTCATGGTCAGTATATCAGAAGTGTAGTGGGTTATGAATGCATGCAGGTCAGGTACTTTGTTAGATATACTTCTTGTGTTGATATTAGGAATTAGTAGATCAGATAACTGTTTATATTTGAGTATAGCTGTGAGTGGACCTGGGTTTGGGTGTATAACCCGTGAGAGAAGTCGTCTTTTTGTAATAGATAAAATGCGTTTGATTATGTGAGTTAGTTCTGTGTTGAATTTAGATGTTTTTCTATTACTACATTTTGCTAAGTAGGCCTTGTGTATATACATTATTGTTGTATCATTAAGTATTGTAGAGGAGATGAAAAAGTTTGTGTGTATTTTACTAGATGTGGAAATATGTGTTGTGTGGAATGCAGTCTTGTCTAGTGATATATTATTATGTATAGATGTGATGTAGGCTAGTGTTGTGAGGAATAGTGAGACAGATTTTACTGTGATATACATGCTATCTGTGATTATGTCTGAATACTAGGCTATGTGATAATAGAGGTTTATCAGTCAGTCCTTGCAAAAGTGATGGATGTAAACTGTGTTCAAAGACCAGTACAGCAATGTAACCATCAGACAGTCTATGCAAACGGTAATCCTGTCAAAAAGTTCTTTAACTCCAAGTACTTCCTGTACTGCTGGGCAAATATCCCTTCATTTAAAACTAAACACAGTAAACAATGAAACACTAAAACAACACACAAATAGTCCAAGGTGTTGATTACTGTGACTGCCACCTTCTTGCTCTTTTGCCTTTTAACTGCTGAATCATTTCGGTAGCTATCACAAAAAACTAAACCAAGATGGCGCAGCTTTACAGCCAAATTATCCGTAAATGTATAAAAACGGCAGGGTGATAAAACAGCTGTCAACGACTGCACAATTAAAGTTATACACACGCACTTATGTCACAATTATACAATTCACAGCTACTCTGAACAGGTTTACACTTCTCTCTATGATTTCCAGCTGTCCGTGTGCATTATCAGCTTGAACAAGAGCTTTTTTAAGCAGCACCCGTTTAAACTCTGAACTTGCAGTTATAAAAACAAAAAACAATTGAAATTAAATTACTGGAATAACTTGAAGCTGCAAGTATCCAAAACCATGAATTCTACCACCATCATGTTACTAGCCCTAAAAAGAGCTTTTAAACCAGCTCTGAAAAGAGCTATTAATGGGTATTAAATGGTAGCAGTGCTCACAATGGGAGAAGCAATCCAAGTAATATGAATGAATACATCCAAATAGATAACGCTTTTGTTGTCTTATATTTTAAAGACAAGACTCTGATCAGTACTGATCACAAAAGTAAATGTTCCTTTCCCTGATAAAGATGTGGACATTCGTGGAAATGCCATTCTATGTATTGAGGTTGGCAAATTCAGATTCAATGCAGTCAGTGATACAGACCCATTATTATATCTCCTCCTCCTGATACCCTGTGCCTCATTTCTCCACTTCTATTTACTTCCCACCACAAAATGTCGAATCATTCTTGACCAACCTGAACTCACTTTTATCAGTACCTGTATGTAGAGGCTGTTAGCTCCAGGTAGGCTGCTCCCAGGACAACTGTCAAGATGCCAAGCACAAGTAGCAACCGCATAGTCTTCTTTAGCATTGTCAGAGGACACATGCGGTTCTGCATGGCCAAAGCAGAAGGGGTGCTGCTCGCTCAACTGAAGAATGATCTCTGGGTCTTGGAAGAACACTTATAAATGTTTTGTTTCTTCTACCTTCCCAATTTAGGATCACAAATTTCACCACCCCTTCTGTAAGTGGAAAACGAAGGGAAGCAATAGACTACAATTAGCATACTAATCACAATGTTTTTTTTTTCTTCTACACAAGATGCATGCCAATTCTATATACAATGTCTTAACATTACATGAGTATCAGTATTGCATTGTGTGCTTTCCCCTCCACACCCCATTATCCAGCTTTGTCCGCAGCTCTGGAGGGCAAAGGCAGTGTTGCATAAAATACAGACAAAGTAGTAATGAATTACACATTACTAGAATTCTGCTTCCCCTTGATTTGGCTGAAGGAAATCAATTAGTAAGGAGCTATACCTCTCAACTATTTAGAGCAATAAATCTGGCCAAACCCATAAATAAAAGTGGGGCAAAGACCCAAAAAATAAGGACAACATTTAAATATTGCTCTTACAAACTTAGAAAGTTGATAAAATAACAGGTTTTCTATTAGCATGAATTTCCCGAAGGATATGAAGTCGGAAACTAAAAACATCTGCCATTATCTTCACACTTCAATCTTTAATGATTTATCACTAATTTGTCATAAAACTCCAATTTTAAGAAAAATGGACCAAACATATGAGGCCAAAATCTGGACATTCTGTGAACATCTATACAGTTGAGAGGTACAGTAAGCAACTCACTGTCAATATCGGTTCCTTACACAGGAGGAGACACAAACATTAAGCATCACCTTAGCTTTGTCTGCACTTACAAGGTGCAACTACGCCCACCTTTCTATACACTCGGAGTTTAATGAGTGGAAGAATACATCTCCAGACAGGCACAAAAAAAAAAAGGAGGGGAGACACTCCAGTCAACCTCTTCCCCAACAAATGGCAAATCATCTTGTTTAAGGTTCTACATGATTCTCACAAAAGTCTACAGCTATCTAAAGACACACCAGTTTTAGGCCAGACCACAAAGTGTGCTTGTATTTTTTGGAGGGGGGCGGCAATTCATTTAGTTACTTAAATAATGCAGGGGGACTATGCACTCCACTTCCACTGGTTAAGGGTGGCGTTCAGTCACAGAAGACTTGAGAACTATTACTGCACATAAAACCCATACTACCTATGGATGAACTGTATTCGTGCTGCCTTGCATTATTAATACAGACATGACACTCATTACCAATGCAGACATAACACTTGTACTACACAGTAGCAAAAGAATGATCAGCCAAATCAGCCAATAGCGCTGACGTCACACCAGCGTAACATAGCTATATAACCTAGAATTACACACAGCTTCAGTATCACAACATCCTCAAATATCTTTGGCCAAAGAACTTTTTTTGTAGAGCAAGCTAAAAATAGCAGAACTTGACCCAAATTAAATTCCAGCTGGAAATACTCAAAAAACTAACAGCTTGAAATTTCATTAAAAATACATTTTCGAGAGTTCTGAAACAAAATATAGTAAAAAGTAGTACTACAAGCCCAACTTAAAAATACAAATGAAATACTTCCAATTATAAATAAGCACTGCCCCACCCATCTTATAATTCAGAACTTCCCTGGATTCTAGAGAGAAACTTCACAATAAAAAAAACTTACCATAACAATACCAACAAAACTTTAGATAAGTACAATAAAATGCAAGAAACAAACAAGAAAGAAAGAACAAGGAAAGAGATGTAATAAAATTAAAACAGAATCAACTTAGTTTTCTTTTCTCTGATTCTGAGAAGACCCCCGTAAAGCAAGCCAAAATCCAAAAATCAAACAAAAGTTATTTCAGCAATGGTACACTACTGTGCTACTAATGATTGTTTCTCACCCTCTTTTTTTGGGAAAAGAGCAAGAACCAAACAGTAGCAATCCAGCCGTCCACATCACGTACATGGCTGTGGACATGGCAGTCCCATCCCCTTCCACTTTACTGTACAGTTAAACCACACAGACTTATGGGAATCACACTGATGCCTTCTTTCCTTAATCTTAACCAGATTTACAGAAACTAATTAAAAAAAAAAAAAAAAAAACTCCGGAACTCATCAAGCATGTGCAGTTCAAGTTCCGGGACTTTGCAAGTCAGTCAACTCGCTTAGAGTACTGCAGGGAGCCAGTATTTTTGAATTTAAATAATTAATTTATAAATATTTTTATTTTTAAAAATTTTCTTTTCTTTTCTTCACAGCTGGGGGGCTGCAGTCCGATGGCACGAGCTGCCACTGCCAGATTGGTGACAAGCTGTTTCAGTGTTGTTGCAAGGA
>NC_056743.1:711568295-711673295 GCF_019279795.1 Protopterus annectens
GATAATAAAATATTAGATTTACTTTCAAAGGATAAACATGGGGAATACTCTTTTAGTGATAAAATGCCAATAATTCTGAGGTTTTGTTTTATAGGTTATTAAAATTTTATATAATTTTGAAATAATATTTTCCATATTATGATTTTTATAAATGACTTCATATAAATACTTTATGAATTTAGGTTTATCCTTAAAAGTGGAATTGTTGACTATTCTGCATAGTTCTGGTGAATATGTTAAAACACTTTGAAGCAATAGCCAATCAAAAGATGTCAGTTCTTAGTATGACATTAAGTATTGAATATATGCAAGTTTTTGATTATTCATATAACGCTGCCAGTAAATAAAATTTTTAGATTCACAAGAAGTAAAAACATTCTTATGTACCTTGTTGAAGACATTTTTTGTAATGTTGAAAGGTATTAGTAACGCAAATCAGTTTGATATCTATATTAACATTTACACATTTTCTAAAACAGCTGAAAATAAAATTGATACATTTAGTTTAGTAGGTTTCATCAAATTGTATTGCAAACTAATACATATGAAATGCCATAACTTATTAAACTGATCAGACAATGGGACATTTTTTAATAAATTATTTTTATTTGAAAATATAGTAAAATACAACAATTTCCAATTAGTGGAGTAATTTGTGTCTACCCAATTTATAATAGTTTTAAATATAGAAGCTTTAATATAAGTTTATATGTCAGAGAAATTAATTTCTCCTTGCTCCCAGGGTCTGATACAATGTGTGAAAGCAGCTTTCTCTCTATTAGGATACCATAGAAATGTTAATAAAACTGTATTTATGTCTTTGAAGAAATGTTTCGCAGGAATCATAGGAATAGCTTGAGCTATGTACAAAATTTTTGGAAGAAGTATCTTTATCAATTGTAATCTATCTTTGAAGGTTATAATCATTTTATTCCACTTATCCCCACAATTTTTCATAATACTTATAATATTTCTATAATGCGTAATTATTGTTTCTTCCATATTTTTACACAAAGTAATACCCAAATAGTTTAGAGTGGTTACTTGCTTGCCAATAATGTGATACTTGCCTACTAATAATTCTTTTTTTTTTATTCAGTACCAAGAAATGTGTTTTTTTGTTAAAGTATAGACCAGAAGTTGCTTAAACTTTTCTATTTGTAAATCTAGCTCCTATAAGGCAACTTTTGAGTTAGATAAGGTAAGAAACACATCATCAGCAAATAACATTATTTTAGAATTAAATTGATTGTATATATCCATACCTTTTATCTTTGAGTTATTATGTATTAAAATAGCAAATACTTCGATAACCAATTCAAATAAGATGAGAGACATGGGACAACCTTATTTAGCACCATTGGTTAGAGGAATAGATTCTGAAGTAAATGGTCCTAGTTTAACATACACTAAATTATTTTTATAAATGTTCATTATAAGTGAAATAAATGAGGGAGGGAAATCAAAAAGATTTAATACTTTGAACAAATAGTCCCAATTTACAGAATCAAAGGCTTTTCTATATCTAATGCAATTAATACATTTTCTTATTTTTTTTCTATTTAACAATTCAGTAAGGCTTAACATCCTTTTAATGTTGTCATGTGTGTGTTTATTATGTACAGATCCAATTTGATCTTCATTTATAATATGAGACATTTTTTTTTATTCTATTAACTAGTATGGACATAAAAATCTTATAACCATTATTTAGCAGAGAGATTGGTCTAAAAGAACTACAATATTTGGGTTCCTTATTTTCTTTAATAAGAGGAGTGATTAAATAATATCTCCAAGAAGGTGATATTTTACCTTGTGTTTGGATTTCAAGTAATGTTTTGTGAAAAAGAGAAGTTATAGATGTTGGAAAAAGTTTATATAATTCTATGATTATGCCATCAATTCCTGCAGTTTTATTACACTTGCTTTCCTTAATCTTGTCTGTGATTTCCTTGTGTGTGACTAGTCTTTGAAGATCAGATTTTATTTATTCTGGTATTCTCTGAATTTTAGAAGACAATGATTCCAAATTTAAGAGATTCATTTGAAAATTACCAGTTTTACATTGCTCAGTATAATGAATTTAAAGGCATCAAGAATGTCATTTATAGCTGAAACTTTCTTTTTTTTTTTACTCTCATGTAACATAATAATATTATTATTATTAGCTTTAGACTGCATTTTAATTCTCATTGCTAGATTATGTATATTTTTAGAAGATGTAGCACAGGAGTTTAGCTTTAATCTTTCTAGTGCCAAATTAGTTTTATGAGTCAAAATGTCATTATATTTTTTATTTAGATCGTCTATTATTTCTTGTTATCAGAGGAACTTGAAGACTTTTTAGATGTAATCAGCATAAGTTGAGATTTTATTTTGTGTAGTTCTGATTCCCAGTCTTTTGTTTTAGTTTTAAAAGATGTAAGGGTTTTATCATATATCTAAGCTGCGAGTCCCATATCATATATTAACCTCTGTAGAATAGTTAGTATCTAGAAAGAATTACAGTTCTGAAACTAACCAATATTTAAATTCTTTATTTTTTGTGATAAAAGCTGGAATTCTTGACATAGATGTTAATCTTTTAAAAATCAGTCTGACGTTTAAGCATAAATGAATTACTGTCTGAGAAAGGGCAGGGGAGTACTGAGATTTTTGGATTTAAATCTCGAGAAATATAGATTTTTATCTATTTTAGTTTGGGTGCCAAATCTGTGGTGTTGATGAGAAAATATTAATGAATTGACTTCTTTTGTACTAAATGTATCAACTAGGTTAAATGTTTCGATCCACTTTTTAAAAAAAATTGCACAGGAAGTGAGACAAAGAGGGCTCTTACTAGTGGTATCACAGCTATCTAAAATACAATTAAAATCCCCACCTATTATCAAATTACCTTTATAAGTATTGCCAATGAGATCTGAATGTTTTTAACAGTTACTACCTCCATGCCAGGAAACTAATATAAGTTTACTAATATACTATTATTGAATTTCAATATAACAACATCTATAAGACCTTCCTTACCCACATAATTATAGATTATTTGGGTATGGTAATGTTCTTTTTCCATGAAATTAGTACTCCTCTAATCTTTGTTTTTTATGAGGAATGGGCTAATGTTAAGTATTCATTTAGATTCCATGCACTAATATCATTTGTTTTGAAATTAGCTTCCTGGAGAAAAAAATACATGTGCTTTATTTAGTTTTAAATACCTTAATAAATCTGATCTCTTTCTTGGGAGGTTCAAGCCACTAGTATTTAAATAAAGTAATGTTAGATCCATATATGACTGCAATTAACTTTAAAAACTACCATTAATGCTCATTGCCAATACCCAAATCTTCTCCACTAACAGCGATGTTAAATAGTCTTGTACTAACTTTAAGCAATGTAATCAAATTGGTTCTATCACTAGACATATAGTACGTCTTAAATCAGGCCTAAAAAGAAAAAAAAAATTACAACACAACAACTATTAAATGTAACAAAACAATCATAAAATTAGGAATTTTCCATACTCAACATGGAATGATAGCTATTCCTAATCCAGCAGATAACTAACGATCTATCAGATTATCCCTCATAATGCAGCAACAAACCCCAGCTGAGCTCCTATATAAAATTTAAAGGAGATCATTTAACCAAGATATTATGAGATGAGACATTGTATTTATGCTTGCTAAAATAATTATAACAAAATTCAATAAAATTTTGACATGAAATTTTGTTTAAATATACCTAACACATAAATCACATCCCACAGAATGATTATATTGTTTATATATCAAAATAGAATACATTAGATTCATGTTCAACTTAACTAATAAACTATAGAAAATATTTCTCAAAATATCAAGGATAAATGTTACATAAATATGTACTCTGTTATACATTTCAAATTTAGAAGAGCATCTCACTCTTATATGAACATCACACAAATAAGCTGTATTTACCCACTATAACAAAACGATAAAAAACAATCTCTAGAAAATGCAAATATTAGGATTAGTTATCAGTGAATCAAGCAGTTAAATACTTTGAGTGTGCAGAAATCAATAAATGCAAGCTTAAATTATAGAAATAATATTCCTCAAAAAGTTACAATTATTCAAGTTATTTTGGACGGCGCAGTGGTGCAATGGGAGTGTTATCACCTCACAGCAGGAGGTTCTCTGGTTTCATTCTCGGATGGAGTGCCTTGTGTGTGGAGTCTGCATGTCCTCCATGCATTCATGTGGGTTCCTCTGGGTTCTCCAGTTTCCTTCTACAGCACAAAGACATGCGTCTGGAGCATTTCTCCCTGGGATTCCACTGCAAATTGGCTTTGTTCCACGTCGGACTTTACCGGTAAACAAATGTTAAATAAATAAAAAAAAGGTGAATTAAAGAAACCATATATTCCTATAATAATAAACATCTTGTATAAATAATAGAAATGTTAAAGAGTACACTTTTTTGCATATCAAAATAAAGACAGCTCATAACTAGTCAACATAACTTTAAAATTGTAATAACAAAGTCTTTTCATATGAAAATACAATAACTGCAAAGTACTAATAATAACTTATGGTGATTTATATTGAAGTGAAAACATTAAATGTTATTTGAATAAATGACTTGAAGACAATGAATCTTATTAAGTTCTTTCCATTAGCTCCTTGACTTATTATTTTCTTATCCTTTATTTCTTCTTTCCCTTCTTTTCCCCTTCTATCCCTTTTGTTTTCTCTCTCTTCCCCTCCCTTCTTGCCTTCATCCCCCTCTGTTTCATCTTTCTTCCTATTCCTACTGTAACATCCCCAATCACTTCACACAGAAATGGGATGTACCAGAGTAACTAACATGCCTATTAGTTGTGAATTAATATGCTCATGACACCATGTTTACATTAGCTGTAATAAATTAGTAATGAGTCTACCAAAATGAAAGTCAATATCTAGAATACCAATGTTAGCAAAAGTGGAAGTGTGTTACAGCAGTTCCATATTACGGATGTTCTTACATCTATTATACTTTGATATAATCTTTCACTTAACTGTCAAGTTTTGCACCTTAATCTTATATTTAAGGTGCCATATCCTGGAGAAAATTATCTTGCTTTATGTAGCAAGAAGTAACCAATAAGTGCCCATGAGCCAGAATTCAGTCCATTAAAATGATGTATATACTCTTTGGCAAGCAGCTAAAACTGTTATTTCAAATTAAAATAGTGCACCATTATATGTTAATATTAACATAACTGTCTGAATTTTCCCAAGACTATTACCTGGTCTTCTAAGTCAAACAGATCATAACTCATTTTACATGGTGTGCTTCTTCTGGCAGCTACCTACTAAAAACCATTACATTACTTCTTAATCAACTCTATCAGTTTGCAGTCCCTGCTTGACTGGTTCATCTTTTATAGTATAAATAAATATTTGTTTCTTACAGGACATACATATCTACACTATTACTTTTACTCTTTGTGGTAAACTCCAAACAAATTAAATCATTTATATTACAACTGTCTATACTGTAAAGGGGTTTATCAAATCGAATCCATGAGAAACGAAGTCATAATCAATAAAAGATATTTTGTTATCGCAGCCTACACTAACTCAAAACTAAGGTACGTTTACACATAAGTACATAGGAAACATAAAATTGATGCATTTCTTACCTATGTACATGTTAAAAGTTCTTATTTTATTTGAGTAGAAGATTTGATTCTGGCGATAAACAAATTGTGCTTTTACATTGTTTTGTTTAAGTAATTTAAAAGTGGCCAACATTTTTCCTCAAGTCTAGTACTCTGGTGGAATAGTCAATATCAAATCTGATTTGATTCTGGTTATATCTGAAAAGACTTTTCCTCCAGGCTGATTTGAAAACAAGTTTCTTATCTAGGTAGGACAAAAACATTACTACAACTGATCGAGGAGGCACAGAAGAAGAAATAGGAATTGGCTTCCCTATGGCTCTATGTGCTCTTTTTATGCCACAGGAGAAACCTTCCTTTAAGTTTAAGATTTCAGGAATCCAAGAGTTTAAAAACAGAATAATATCCTCACCTTCAGTTCACTCAGGCGAGCTGAAAATTGTGATATTAGTTCTTCTTTCTCTGTTATCTAAATCATCCTCTATTAAGAAGCCAGGTGCTCTGTTTTAGAAGAATTTCATTTTCAATTTCTTCCTCCTTTTCTCCCCTCAATTTCACTTAAGGAAGTCCCAATATCAGTTATTTTAGTATGATGTTGTTGAAGTAATTCTCTAAAGACATCAGTTTGTTTTCAGTAGTTTTCTTTAAGTTTTTCTAAATTTTCTTTAAAACCATTCACTTTCAAAGACAGCTACTGTAGTTCTTTCTTCAAGGCGGTATCAGAGTGAGAATTCTTTGAGTTACTCATTTGCACAAGAAATGAAAATCTCCAAGATAATTTGACGGGAAAATTACAATAAAAATCCACCAAAGTTATTAATTATGTAGTTTAGACTTTTATGAACAGGCCTAGAGGCCACATTGGTGCAGCAATTAGCATTGTCACCTCACAGTAAGAGGTTCTCCTGTTTAATTCTCAGCTGGAGTGCCTTCTGTGTGGAGTCTGCATGTCCTCCCTGCAGTCGAGTGATGTTTAAAGACATGCAGGTAGGTGCATGCATGAATGGGTGTGCCTTCTTTGAAGGTTGGGCTGGCAAATCTGCACAGTAAAAATCCACTGCCAATCATTAGCGGACCGGAGTTCCGCTGTGGCGACCCCTAACCGGGAAAATCCAAAAGACATTACTTTTTAGATTTTTACCAACAGGAATTAGTTGTTTTTGTTGGAAAAGACTAAACATTTTCCTGTTTTTTTATAATGGTTTTATGAAGCTCTAAAATAGTGCTGCTTTCAGTTAACCATTTAGGCTCCACCCAATGACACCCACTTCTGATTTTAGGATAGGAAAGGGCAACCAGGCAGCACAAGTTATAAGGGTTAGGTCCTAGAGTAGATAAATCAGGCAAGTCCTCACTCCTTCCTGGACATGTGAAAATAAACCTTGTATGCCAATGGTAAGTGTAAACATGCAAAGGGAAAATATAAGCTTATATATAAAGAACTTGTAGATGAGCTAGACTGCACAGCCTTCCCTAGGTCAAGGAAAATGTTTACCAAGAAGTGGGGGTACAGTTAACAACATGGCATCCTTGGGAGAAAAATGTATAATGTTATGGCAAAAGTTTCAGGATTAATGTTACATGGCATGTTTTGTACATCTGACTAGGTCACAGTGAGGTATCCTGACTTGTCTTGGAGAAGCACCATATGAAAACTGTACATAATGGATGTTAGAAACAAATAGCAAATGCAAATGTATATCTATATCTATATATATATATATATATATATATATATATATATATATATATATATAAATGTTATGTGTGTGTGAATGCTAAGTTAGTGAAACATTTATATACAAGGATATTTAATAAAGCTAGTGGTACAAAGAAGGTACAGCTGCTGTGTTTTAAAGATTTAGAAGAGAAAGGTTCATTGCAGTATGGTATGAATCAAACTGTCCAACTTTCCCTGAGTTATGCAAAGGTTATTTCTAAATAACTGATGTGAAGCATACAGCATAGCCTTTCCTGGGAAGTGGATGCTATTTACTGTAACAGGTAATGCCGCAGTGTTTTATGCCTGTAACAATTAATAAAGATTTATATGATGAAAGAATCTTAATTGACTGGCTGAACGTTCTAAAGAAACATATAAATAAAGACTATAAGCATTAATAAAAAGGATCTTAAAGGAAACCTTACGATATCATTTAATATACCACACTAAAAATTGGTGAAATGTGTATGTAGTAATACATATATATATATATACATACACACATACATATATATATATATATATATATATATATATATATATATATATATATATATATATATATATATATATATATACAGATAAATGGAGAGAAAGATAAGTAGATATTCAGTAATGCTTTGCTGAAAAAAATCAGAAGAGTGTCATTGTTGTTTTGTTAAGTGGGAAGAGAGTGAAGGGACAAAAAAGCAGTATTATTATATATTATTATATATTCTGTACAAGAATTAATATGACAAAAAAGATGAAGTATTCTTCCCAGTCTGGTCAGTAAGCATCCAGCACTGCAGAATTTCCATTTAGATTAGGATTACATTCCTGTCTGGTCTGTATATATAACTTTACTTTGAAAAACTTAACAGTGTATTAAATAAACTGATATGTAATTCAAGGCTGTTAGCTGACATTTTTAGTGTAGTGAAATAATTTTACCATTTCTTGTTATATCACTCATTTTTATATTTGTTTTTCACAGTGTTATTCAATGTGATCAGACTCAAAATAAAACTGATGTTCATAATATATCTCAGTCTTCAGGCAAGAGTTACACATGACATCTCTTATGTTACTGCAGAGTGACTTTATGAAAAAGCACTGCTGAAAATGTGATAAAACATAAAAGCAATGGGAATTAAAATGTTGGCTAGCCAGGTTTGCTAAAGTACCTAACGTTCTTTATTTGCATGACAGATTATAATACATTCAAATATATTTGGTAGACAGACCCATTCTGTTTAATATTCTAAAAACTGACTTCATCTATTGTTTGAAATTTCCTTTCCTGCAGGAGTTGAAAATTATTCATGTGTCCATTCATTATGTGCAGTCATACAAAGCCTAAGCTAAATCGTGACTTTATGTTGAATTAGCAGTCCATTATGAAAGCTGAAAAATGAGGATCATATGTCTGATAATTCTTAACCATATATTTCCAGCGGAACTACATTTTCAGAGTCCACTAATAATGATAAGATAGCATTTCTGCAGGTGTATATACTTTGAAATCTATATTTAAATCCTTTTTAGAAACAGGAAATATGACTGGTACAGTAAATATCTACAGTATAAACTTAGCTGAAAATTTTGTTTACAAAAGTCCTTTGGTTTACGTTTCTCATGTCATGTTCATGTGTTGTTTTACATTACACAGTAGATTGCTATCACACACCAGTGTTCCTTTACTTTCCATCTCAAAACTCAGTTTACAATTTTCTCCCCAAAAGTCATCATATCTGTAATAGCAAAAATACTTTCTTTTCTTACTTCTGTGGTATCTGCATTATTTTGAATAAATTATATTTGAAATGTCATTAATCAAAAATACATTTTTGTGATGCACGTTTAAAATACATTATGAAGATAGTGTTGCATTCATTTGCAAATTTATATGACTTTATCTGAGTCTGTCTAGATATAATTTCAGTAAGGCACTTTATGATTCTTATGCACAAACCAGAAAATTGGTCCATATGTTAGCGAAGGAATTGCCACTCACATATGTCTCCATTAAAATACTGCTTTAAAATGAAATACAGTCCACTCAGTATATTAACAACTTTTAAGTCAAGACACTGCATATCACTATGTTTATCTATACAACAGATTGTGGTTAATAGCATCAACATAGGTTATTACTAGGGTAATGACCCTGAGGGGCATGTTAACGCTAGCCATGCTTCCCAATGGTGAAAATCAAACCCTTTTACCTTGTGTTAACCATTAAGCCGACCCCCAATAATTTTAAATGAGGCACATAATTGTCAATGTCAATAAAATTAATACAAACAAGTTCATTTTCTCAAATATTGTAAAGATAAAGCATACATTGTATGCACAGATTTAGGGTCTATATCAACTTACTGAACAGCAATTAATTGAAACTTATAATACTGAATGTACAGTGTTGAAATGCTAAAATGTTCAAATAAAAAAAAAACTATGCCCCTCCATGGGTAGAAAGCTGAACTGGCCTTCCCTGCAGGACCCATGCTCTCACTTCTTTCAGGATATTACATTCATTATTATGCCTTTCAGTATATCAGCACTCAATAAACTGTCACATACCTGTATATCTAGAACTACAAATATATATATATATATATATATATATATATATATATATATATATGTACATATATACATGTATATATATATATATATATATATATATATACACACACACACACACACACACACACACACACACACACACACACACACACACACACACACACACACACACACGGTTCCCCTTTATAATCTCGAAATACTGAAATCTCAAATTTCATTATCTGGAAACCATAAAGGAGAAAGAAATCTCAAAACCCCGAAACACAAAATCACAAACCTTAACAAACCATACACCACACAACACATACACCATCCTACCCACATTACAACAAATCAAACAACAAAACATACACAAACACAACAACACAAATCAAAACACCTACACTACAAATAAGCAGGGCGGCAAGCTCTCCTGCACCCCCCACACACCCCTACTTATATATACTAACTCAGAGATCGCACAAACAGAAAAAGACAGCAAACTCACACACATACGTTCTACAGTCCCTCTTGCACGTGCACACACACACATATATACAAACACCAACACATCCAACACTTACACACTCATGCTTTCACCTGCCTATCCTAACCCACACATACAACTTACAAACACACTCACATACATCCAAACTCCCACCGAAAACCCTGACAAAACACTCACTCACCTATAATTGCACCTAAATCCACACACTATACCGAACCCCATCCAAACAAAACACCTCATGGAATGTAGCTTAAAGCCATAACCAAGAATTCGAGATATTCGAATTCGCGATTATGCACTTTTGCTATTTTATAAATTTGCCTTTATGGTCTCGAGATACTGAAATTCGAGATTCGCCCTCTACTCTTCCAAAGAAGAAGAAAAAAACAAACAAAAAAAACCCGCTGTTACTACTACTGGCACACTAATCAGTTAGCCAAGATGCAAGGCAGAAATACCCCGTCCCTTCCTGCCCCAGCCATTCAGGTCCTGTTTGTGTGCACTGCCCCCATCCCTCCTTCAACATATTTTATTTAAAAAAGTCTTCTTTTAAAGTGTAGCAAACTTTTTTCAACAAATGTAGCAAACGAGCAGCTACAGTTTATACTTTACCTGCATGGAGTGCTATGGTGCTCATATTTCAGTTAAAAGTTCTTCTTTTTAAACTATAGAAAACTGCTTCCTATAAATGTAGCAAATATTAACTACAGTTTATACCCTGCCTGCAAGGAGCACTACAGCTCTCTGGCTTTAGTCAGTATGTAAGTCCATATTTCGCTAGTTAATCACTGTATATTAATCAGATCAGACAATAGTAGTAAAAGTAGCGAACTTAAACTTGTGTAAAAAAAAAAAAATAAAAAAATAAAAAATATAGAATTGTACAGAGAGATGTTTCTTACAGTGTTTTGTTTTTAGACCCACTATACTTGTTTAGTGGGTTGTTTTGAGACTTTGGGGATACCACGGAGGTTACTTTTTTTTTTTTTTTTTAAATAAATAAATACATAGGTTCATAGGTAGGTACTAGGCTTTCAGCCCTTGGGCTTATACAAGCCTAGCCAAAAAGGTACCCTGGGCTTTCACCACTCAAGAAAATTATTTTCCTGTGACCCAGTCTACCAGAGCCACAGAGGTGATGCCTGGGGTAAATTTCCTATTTCCCATCCAACAATCAAGATTTTTCTTGAAGAGTGCTAATGAGGAGCTTTGTTTGATATAGTTAGGTAGTTTGTCCCAGAGTATGGGAAGTCTCTGGGACAGGAATCTATCCCTCCAGCATGTTCTGTTTATTGTGGTGACAAGGTTTAGATCCCTAGAGCGTGAAGCTCAGAGGAATTGTGATTTCTTTAAGTGAAGCATGCCCAACAGCTCTGGGTTTGACATAGCTTTGTATGTTAGACAGAGATCGCCTCTGAGTAGGCAATATGTGATGGTGCAAAGCTGGAGGTTTTTTGAGACGGTCTGCATAGGGCATATGTTTGAGGGCGGTAATCCTCTTTGTGAGATATTTCTGCAGCCTTTCCAGTTTTTGTGGATGTCTTCTGAGGTACATACTAAAAGGGGCTCTGTATTCTATAATGGGTCTAATGAGTGATGAGTAGAGGGCAACAATGACCTCTTTTTTCTTGGATGAGAAACCTTTTGTGATGAGGTGTGCCACGTACAAGGATTTCCTGCCTACTGTGGTGATGTGAAAGAGAGACTACTGTCCACCTGTGTTCCAAGGTCTCTTAGCACACTTTTGGTGTTAAGTAGCTTACCACCTATTTGGTAGCTCATGGACACAGAGTTTTTACCAAAGGGGATGACAATGCACTTTTTGGCATTGAGCTTGAGGCCATGGCTTTGACACCAGGCATCTGTCTCATTGAGGCCCTTTTGTAGGATGTCCACATTGCTAGGAGTTTCAATTATGGCTCCTAGTTTGCAGTCATCTGCGAACTTCATTTGCCAAATACATTCTGTGTTAGCCTGTACTTCAGAAAAGTAGATACCAAACAGGAGAGGACCCAGGACTAAACCCTGTGGGACTCCACTTGTCACTGGTCTGAAGTCAGACTTGGAGTCTGCTACTTTCACAGTGTGGGTTCTGTCAGTGAGCCAGTTGGCAACCCATCTTGTGACATAGGGATTTATATCTAGTTTAGTGAGTTTATCTATAATTCCAGGTCATCAAATGCCACTTACATTTCTTTTACTTTTAAACTTTAGCAAGTATTTGCTACAGTTTAGACCACACATGTATGAGTGCTACAGTAATCAGGTTTGACTGCAAAAGCAAGTATTGTATTAAAAGAGATCTGGATAGGTTGATCAACCTCCCCAACACTTCATACCCAGGGCAGATGCCCATGTCACCCCACCCTAGCTACTAGGCACCACTGAAGACAATATGTAAGTGTGTGTGTATGTGTATACATATATATATATATATATATATATATACATATATATATATATATATATATATATATATATATATATATATATATATATATATACATATATATATATATATATATATATATATATATATATATATATATATATAATGTGGGTAATTTGCTTGAATACACATTTCTCTGATGCATAATTCACTTAAACTTTTCTAAATCACAAGTCCTTTGCAGCACATTGGTGTGAAAATATTGGCTTTATACACAATTTGTCCCACTCCCCTTCAATAAAACACATTTGATGACCTTTTATTAAACTTAAAAAGCATCATGACGTTACCTCATCATTTCATTTTATTTAGCACAACATGACCATCCTTGCAAGCATTCATCAGGGTGGTGTACCCCTACTCACCCTGCCTGAATAAGCAGTGTTCTCACCACCACTCACTTATTCTTATTAATCAAAGCAGAGTCCTATCACTCGCTTTCACCCCAAAAAACTCCTTGTGTCAACACACAACACCAGAAGGGGAACAGAAGAGGGACAAGTCTGCCCCTCTTCTCCACTTAAGGAAACAAAACCAATGACAAACCATCCCAACATGTCCAAAAAAGGAGGGAATGGGGGTGGGTAGCAAGATCATGCCTAAATACGCACACATAAAACCTCTAAGCCCCACCCTACACCTACCTCACTTCCTCCAGACTTTCCCTTATTAAATTAACCCTTCGTTTCCCAAGCACAACCTAATGGTTTCCTTTCATCCCTGCCTTAACATCCTTGCCCCTCCCCCTCAACCCCTTCCTACCAGCCCCCCCCCCCCATCTTTCTCTCTGCCTAACCCTAAACATTGAAGATGTCCCTGGACAGATTGTTTTTTTTTCCTCAAACCTCATTTGTCCTGATCCCCTTTAATAAAGCACCACACACCAAAGTGGCATTTGATGACCTTTTATTAACCTCCATAAACATCAATACTTTTTTGCATCATTTCAATTTACTAATCACAACATGAACATCCTTGTAACCATTCATCAGGGAAGTGTATGCCCCACTTACCCTGCCTGAATAAGCAGCATTGTCACCACAGCTCACTTATTCTTATTAATCAAAGCAGTGTCCTACCATTTGCTTTCATCCCTAGAAAACTCCTTGCATCGACACCCAACACTATAGGGGGAGCAGAAGAGTTATAAGCCTTCCCCCTCTTCTCCACCCACCAGGCTGTTCCCTCTCACCTAATGCAAGATATTCACTAAAACATCCAAAAATAAACCTAAGTGTACATTAAACAGATTTAAACCAAATTCATTCAGGTGCACTCCACCCTCGCTGAACCAAACTGGGTCCCTGCCATCAAAGTCCCTATGTTCTATTATCTGAATACCAAAGCAAACAGTTGCCTTGCCAACCTACAATTAACAAACTGCTGAGCCCATTCTAAAGCCATGAAATTAGCAGCATTCCTCCAAAATAAACAATGTACTATCACGGACAACACAATGCATATACCCAGATATAACCTCTTCAAAGTAACCAAATCCTCCATTATCCGATAAACCAACTTCCACTTTGGAATTGTTCCCAAGTCATTACCTGCCAGATGTCCCTCCAATACTCAAGGAAGCCCCATCTGTGACTGTATAAATTCAAACTCATTCATAATTTGATTCCACCTGAGTCTTCTAATACTGTGCCAAATGACTCTCCACCAGAAACAGTGCAAGCCCAATTTATTGCCATCAGTCCTAACTACAGCTCTCTTCACCACCCAATGAATACACAAATGATCTAGGATGACAATCTCCTTTCCTAAAGCAAAAAAAAAAAGAATAATAATAATAATAAATAATACTAAATGAACCAATTTAGGAAAATTATCTAATATATAACAAAAAAGACATTTGAAGACCAACAAACCAACCTCTTAATGACCTCAACCAATCTACCTTCCCCTCACTAAATTTGAAGCCCTAATCTATATGAAAGGAATTAGTTGAAAACCACACTCTCAGAAAATCCATAATGTAAAAAGCCCTCCTCATCACATATATAAACTGATTACCCATTATCACTTTACCCCCTCTTGACAGGAAAACCATGTCTTCATTGGTTCCGCATGGGTCTACAGTAATTTCCTAGCCCAACCCACTGGACACTTCCAATCATTCCTATCATTGTCAAGGACTATCTGTGTGCCCTTCCCTAACTGATGCATTTTAAATCTATCCAACAAAATATGCACTGCCACACAAAATATCAGACCCCCCCCCCCCAAAACCACTGATCCTATCAACTCTGACACTCTAAATGTTCCATAATGCATCCAAAAGCAAAAGGTCACCCACTAAGTATAATCCCCTGAATCACCGGCCACCAAAGCTAAACCATACAATAAAACTTTCAAAACACATCCTATCCATATTCACACCAGCCACTATACCCTATCACTTCAACATACACCCAACTGTCCAGGACATAGTGAAATCATATAACCCTGCACCCACGCAAATATACTGAGCGTGGCCAGGTTCACCTTAACTGAATGCACTGCCTTACCATGCACTCAAGCCAGGGCTGAGTATTGCAATAAAAGTTCTTCCAATAAAGCTTCTTCCTCCTCAGGAAGCTGTAAAGTAAATTTATCAAAATCATATAATGCCCTACCATATGCCCTCCTGGTAGATGCTGCCCATGTCAGTTCAGCCCAATTCACCATATGTCCACCATCAGTTCACCTGCTGCCCTCATAGTGAACTGATGGAACTTGCAAAAACTAGACAAAGTTTAGCATTTTGTTAGCAGAGTGAAGGGAAGTAAGATTCCTGTAAGGAGCAACAAGGTTGTTTAGTATGGGTGTATTAGTAGAGTAATGGAGAATTTTATAGGTGATAACTAATTGATGTAGAAGAATAAGATTTTGAAGTTCAAGCCAGCCAAGCTTTTTGAGATTAACACAATGATGGGTATGAAATTGGGGACCTGTGGCAAACCTGGCAATGCTATGGTAGGCTGTGGCTAGTTTCTGAAGGCTAGATTTTCATAGGTTGATAAAAGATGGAGAGGCATACAATAATGTAGAGATGAGATGAGTTTGGGCTAGACACACCCTGGTAGTTGCTGTAAGAAAGGGCTTAAGTCTATAGAGGGCACCTATCTTTTTATTAACAATTTTGATGGTTAGGTCAATGTGGGAGTTAAAGTTTAGTTGGTTATCTATTGTGAAACCTAGTAGTTTAGTGGAACAATCAGGTGTAATGATAGTGCCATTGTCAGAGACAACAGAAAAGGAGAAAGGGGCAGACTTAAGGGTTGGAGAAAAAAGTAATAATTTGTTTTTTTGGGGGATTAAGGAGGAGACAGATATGTTGGAACCAGTTTTCTGCTGCTGTAAAGACTTTTTGGGTGGAAGAACGAAGTTCAGTTGGAGATACAGCAGAACAGATGAGTGTTGAATCATCTGCATACTGAATGCATGTGGATGTTGGGAGAGAACTGAACCCAAATAACCCATATAAAAAAAAAAAATATATATATATATATATATATATATATATATATAAATCTATATATATTTATACACACACACATATATATATATATATATATATATATATATATACACACACACACGCACATCTATCACACTATCTCTCATATTTTATTCTGTACCGTTAAGTGAAATGAAAAAAATGAAAATGGCTCTTTTGCTTTTAAACCAAATGGAAACAGTACTGTAATACATACTTATATATATATATATATATATATATATATATATATATATATATATTTCTATAGCTATATATATTATATCTATAGCTGTATATATATATATATATATATATATATATATATATATATATATATATATATATATATATATATATATATATATGTAAAGAGAGAGAGCTTCCAACAGCTCTGGTGCCCGGACCACACCAATTTAAATTATACCTTGAAATGTTGGTGTTTTTGGAGGGGTCCTTTGCAACAGTTGAAGGCCTTTGTGGATTATTTAAATCTTAACCGTTTTGGTCTGTTATTCATAGGCAAGTCATATTTAAGGACTTCTTGGCTGTAAACATCACTAAATTATTACTTTTTCTACTAGCTTATACAGGAATCTTTTACTAAAAACTCACTATTACAGGCTACAAGTTGTCATCCATACTACACGGTTAAAAACATTTCCAAAGCACAATTTAAGAGAATAGACTGGATCTGTAGTGCTTTGAACAATTTTAAATCTGAAGCTTTAGATATGGAAAATAGATGTTTAAATAGGGATTACTGTAAAAGGGATGTAAAACAGGTACAAACTTTAGCTTTGAACACTTCTAAACAAGATTGTCTATGGCCAAAGGAACATACAATTAATACTAAAACTCAGTCAAAAATAAGATGTATGACCACATATGCTACCAATACATTTAAGATCTGTGAAGTTATTAATAAACATTGGGACCTTCTAAAAATGGATGAGTTTTATGCTTAGGGTTTGGATGAAATATGCACTTTGGTTTTAGATGGGGGAAATATAAGTGAACATTTGTTCTGATATAAAAGAAGTAAAGTAATTAAACATAAAGATGTTAGAAATGCTGTTTGTGAGAGCACATATTGCGGTAACTGTATTTATTGCAAGGTTATTCTTGAACAAAATCATCAAAGGTATTTTATGTAAGATATTTAATTACATGCAATACTGAGTGGGTGATTTATTTATAGGGCAGTGTACCAGTGTGGGGCCTTCTATAGTGGACAAACATCTAGACAATGAAAACAAAAAAATTGCTGTTCATCTTAGTAAGAGAAAATAAAGTACCTTGTTTAAATAATAATTAGAACATAACTTGACACATTTTATATCTGTGGGTATTGATGCTGTTGATGGTGGGGGGCTGTCTATTCAGTCAAAACCATGGCTTAATGAATATTTTTGAAGTTAATTTTTTTGCATATTTATGATTCAAGTGAATGAGGAAAACTATGTGCTTTGAGCGGAATGAAGAAAAGAAAAATGTAATATATTTAAAAGTGTGGCTCATCGTAGAGGAATATATTTGTTTGAAAGTGGTACTGTTTTTTTAAACGCATGTGTACTTAACCTCACTATTTGATTTAGCCTGTTAGTATTGTTAGCACTGAAGATTCCCAATGAGTGAAACTGGTTTGCTTTAGCTTGCACATCTTGATCTGATAGACTGCTCTTGGATGGTTAAAAAACCTACACTTGAAGTTATTTCTTATCTGTGGAGTGCTGCTCTTTATTTGTAATGTGGTGTGTGTGTGTGTGTGTGTGTGTGTGTGTGTGTGTGTGTGTGTGGTTCTACCTGACTTTGTTGGAATCCCATGTTATCAAATCTCACTTTGTTGATACTCAAAATACTGAATTCCCACTTCATCGAATCGGCGGAACAACAAAGAACTTCCCAGGGTAAACAACTGGCTGTGTGAGATGGTGAACTTTGCCCTTTTCCCAACCGTAGTCTGATCTTGGAGTTGGTTTATTCAGTTAGGGCTGTGTGTAGGTGGTGCAGCGTCCACCTGGATTGGATGAGTTATAGATGGTGCAGTCTGGGTTTATTTCTTTTTGGGTAAATGGTTATTTACCCAGGGAAGATCTTCATAGTTCTGCTACTTCAATGAAGTGAAAGTTTGATATTTTTAGTGTTGACGAAGTGAAATTCAATAATATGGGATTTTGATGAAGTTAGGTAAATCTATATGTTTATATGCAGTCTATTTATTCCTTCCATTGATGGATACTTGTTAGAAAAGTCCATCAAGTCTAGACTCCAGCTCTGAGCATTAGGCATAACTACCAGGTATACATTGAAAACAGGACCTGAATTGGCTTTCAAAGTCTATGCCCCTAGTTCCTTTAAGCAAGCTTCTGAAAGGACCTGACTTCAACTTGGCTGGTTATAGGTTTCCTTTTTACTTAACATCTTACTTCTATTAGCTAATCTGTGTAGATTTTTTAAAGTAATTACATAACTGTGCAACTTTGTTTTCTAAAGCTATCTCCACTTTATGCATTAAAACTATTTGGTATTTTGACATTAAGTGTGTAATGACTTCAGTAATATCTAATTTTTGTGTTGTTCAAACCATGTGTTGTATATTTCATCTTGTATTTCTAACAACTCTTTGTCCCACTCTTTTAGCTTACTACTAGCCCAGCTTCCCATTCTATTGTTAATATACATTTTTAAGGAGTCCCATAATATGACTTTACTAATCTGACCATTACCATTCAATGATAAAAAATTCTCAATTTGTTCCTTAAGATAACTCTTAATTTCCTTTATTTTCATAATATATACCGTGATTCCATAACTAATCTGAAATTTCCTTATATCCACTGATATATTAATACTTAGTGCATTATGATCAGATGAAGGACAAGGAATACTTTTAAAATAATTCACTTTGTTAAGTAAATCTGTAGAGGTATAAGTCCTATCAATTCTAGTTTGCATCCCATGTACATAAGAATAATGATTGATGAAGAATGACTTTTCTGCTTTTTCTATTAAATCAATTAATTAATATTACTAATTTATCTGTTTAGTGTTTTAGCTGATGCCAGAATTTTAGCTTTCTTCTGTTTGCTTGCATCTTCTATATTAGATATGCAATTAAAATATCCTGCTAAAATTACAATACACTTCCAATGACTTTGAGGTAGGTTTAGGTGATCTACAACCACTTTTGATCCTATTTCATAGATTCAGTAAAACTTGGCTAGTGTGTAAAGTTTTCCATTATATTTAATTATTACAAATGTCTATATTCTTTTGTGATCATTAATTGATTCCATGATCTCAGCATTACAGTAGATATTCTCCAAAGTATAGCATTTCCCCTCTTCTCTTCTTGTTAAAAGAAACAGATGATAACATTTTGTAATCTAAGTTATTTAAATATTATATATCTTCATCTATCAAATGTGTCTCTTGCAAGAATGCAATGTCTCCTCTATTTAATTTTAGATATCTCATTAATGTTGCCATTATTTAATCCATTTATATTAAGAGATATTAGAGTAAAATGATCTATAATGTGCATGTAAAAGGATTAATGTTAAAGGATAATATGACACATTCCGCCAACACTATCATAACATTCTGCACTTCTTTGAATTCTTCCTTTCTACAAACTAAACTACTAAAACTCAAACAACAAAAACAGAAACAAGTCTATAACTGCAACTGTGTATATTAGTAATAAACCACAAGCTACCATGGATATCAAAGTTTTTGGTATGCCTATGAAATATACAAACTACTATACTATCTCTCTACCTAACAATGCATACAATTTCAACAAAAAACTAGCCAGAAGCTAACTTGATTTACAAATACTATAATAATAACATAAGCACATATTACAATAAGTTAAAAATAAGACTTTGAATTTATTTATATATTTTACCATTAGAAATAATCCCCATATTACTATATAAAAGCTTAATAATCCTCTATCACAAATATTTTATTGTTTATTTAGCATATTAAATAATCCAATGTTTTTAACACATTAAATAATCCAACAAATAGGAACCAAAAAATAAGCATGTACAACAATAAAAACTGACAGACCCCACCAATGCATGCAGAAGTCATCAAGTGGTACAAACTTTAATACAAGTGTAATTAAAGTTTTTTCCACTTGGGGACTTCAGTGTACATTGCTGTTGTCTACTTATGTAAAAGTAGTATAAGTTATCCATTAAATATTCCTAAAGTATTTGCTTATTCAACATTATTATAACTAAATCTCTAAATAAAAAAGAGATATATACAGTTTTTATAGATCTAACAAAAGCTCTGAATTAAAAGTACAACTGTCTATATCTTAAAATTGTGTAACACTCTTAATATGATAAATGTCAAAATATTTAAAAATCTTTTAGCTTATTAAGCTAATTCATACTGAGGCCAAAGAGAATATAAAGTTACAATGTGATTAATTCAAATCCCATTCTCCCTTCCTAGGTTCAAACATATTGAAAAATCCCTTTACTTTCTATCAAAATGCATGTTCTGATTCAACTATACAGCACTCAAATTTCAGCCCTGACTTAAATAGCTCTGAAATAAATAGGGACAAATTTCAACAGAATCGGGGACAAATCCAGAAATAGTCAGTGACGATCAGGGACACATTAGTACTGCCAACTTGAGATGTTAACAGAATAAGATAATATGTGTCAATGTACATTTTCTGAAGTAAAAAAAGTCTAAAACTCTAATTACTGTCATTATTTATTAAGTATAATTCAACACCATGTCCCCAAAAGTCACCAGTTTTAGGAGGGATTAAAAGGGGTAGAACTAAAATGTGTGCCAAAATCAGGAACATTCCTGAAAAGCAGGGACAGTTGAGAGGTATACTAACTTATGAAATGAGTTATTGCAGGTAGTCTTAGTGAATCTAATAACATACAATATGCAAAAAGCTTCAAAGTTCACATGACCAGGCTTCAAATTCCAACTTTCAGGATATTTTCAAATATTTTTTATAGTTTTCTATGTAAATTATATAGGATCTTGTACATTAACATTTCTGCCATTTTCAGGTATATGTAATATATATATCTTTCTTTTAAGCAGTTTATTTAAATATATTTTTCTTTCTTATTTGGCTACTAATATTTTGCCTTATTCTATATAACATATTTCTAATTCTCCCATCAAAGAGCTATTTAATCATCAGTTTTATATTGCACATTACATTATGTGTATACATTTGTTGACTTACTGAGACTGCTCTTTTATTCTTCTTACACAGGAGATATTACATTCTTTGTGCATTTGCATGTTATTCATAACAAGTTTAATCTTCATATTAATTCTAGTATTACAAGTAGTCTTAACTATATATAAAATAATCCCTGCTTGTTTAATTTGAATGGTTTTAGTCATTGTGAACTACTGTTCTAATTTAAGCTTCACATCCTGACATTAAAATTTGATTAAAGCATAACAAAATGACAGCTCGCAGTAACTGTGAATTTCCTCTGTAAATTTCTCATTCTTCTTAATTATATTAAACCATTCTAATCAGTAACAAACATATACATTTATTTCCATTAATATGTACAGTTAGAGGTGATAACAAATCATGAGCTATTAACATTCAACAAAAATATAAGAAAATTATGTCAGCAACAGCTCAATATAAAACATGACTGTAGTTTTTGTTTTACTGATTCTTCACCTCTAAATAAATATTTTTTTAAAAAAGAAGATGTTATTTTGAGTAGATTTTTCACATATATACTTGGAAAAAAGAAAGAAAAAGTTATTTTCTTTCTGTTTTCACAGACATCCGTGATAAACTTTGGCCTAGATTTTCTTCAAAACAGCCCAGGGATCAGGCTGGAAGCAAGGCAAGCAAGAATCAGGCATTTTCACACAACTGCAAAATTATTTTCTTCTCAAGCCTTTTTAAATTTGAATTGAGTCATAAACAATGGATGAAAGGAATATGTTACACAGGAACTAAGAAAACAAAATCACCAGCACTTTAACATGTCTAATTAGTACATTACTTAGATCTGACATTCAGTTAATCCAGAAATGTACATAGTAAGCAAAATTTAACAAATAAAATAAAATTAATTCATAGAGTCTTAACATTACCAATTCTACTGTTTATAATTTAATGGCATTTTCTTAAAGGAAATATTTAATATTTAGATATATATTTATAAGTTTACTTAAATGAAATGTTTTAATTCTTTCACTATAAATATAGCAAAACAGTAAAACTAACCATTTATATTCCTTCTTATGAAAGATGTTTTAGTTTAAAATATACACACTTACATATGTTTTGAAGCTTAATGTCCAATACGAATCTTTACTTAAACAGTAAATGTGTTGTTTCAGAAAATGGAAATCTTGCGATCAGAGAAAAAAAAGCCACTTGTTTTTAACCTTTTTGAAGTTTTAGAAGCAGTTTTCCAGGAATCCAGCTCACTCTGTCTCTTGAGGGATATACTGTTCCAATCCATTTCTTCAGTATTATTGCAGATTTTATTTTTGTTATAATTCCTTCAGAAAGAAATAATTTGATCTGTGTGGGAAACACCAAAGTGGCTTTAATATTGTTCTTTTATCACTGTTAAGTAGTATCTTCTTTTACTCATTACATAATTACAGTTTACAAGTTAGTATTAGACTAACTGCCCTTATGGGCAATTTTAAGCCTAACCAATCACCCCATGTGGGAATCAAACCCTGCACCTTATGTCTCTAAGGTAAACACCTTAACTATTTGCCATCCTCCCTCAGTATTGTCAAATCTTACTACATGTTCACCTATTTTAATCGGTTGTGTTGGAACGTGCTGTTTTTAATATTTGATCTTTTCCTAAGCTGGACATAAACTTAACTATAACTGAACATAGTGGTGAGTTTTCCTTCTTTGAAAATACTCTCAGGGATCTATATGCCACTTCAATTCCAAAAGTTAAAGTTTCAGGTAAATCAAATGTTTTATGTAGTGAGGTTGTTAAGAAGGTTATTGTATTTTTTCCCTCTTACCTTTAGGAATAACATAAATTCTAATGTTATTTTATCTCTGTGTATTTTCTAAATGTAAATCATCAACTTTATCTATGAAACAGTTATTTTGTTTTAAAAGAAGTTCTGAGACTCACCTTCAGTTATTCCCTCTCTGTGATCACTTAAAGCTTCTTCCATACTGCTGATATGTGCACTTTGTCTTTTGATAAGAATTTCTAAATATTCCATCTTCTTTATGGATTTTCCTTTGAAACATTCTATTTTAGTATCCAGTTTGTCCAGTTAATTAATACATTCTGCATAGTAGCTATCAGGGACTGAATGTCTTTTTTAACAATAGAATCCTGATACCACTTCTTGAGTGGCTTATTTTTGAAGTCTCTTCTCTCTTAATCTAGCAGAAATTCTAACAAGAAAATTGTGACTTTTGAAGAAAGAGAAGCTATAAAACTTTTCTCTGACTATTAGTTAATAAAATTAGCTAACAATAATCTCCAATTTTTTTTTTTAATTTTAATTTCTGTTCTCTGTTACACAACTTTTACTAGTTACTGCTCTTAGCTAGCCATTTTGTCCATGCCCTCAACACCCAAGTTTATTTTTAGCAAAACTCATCACTCTCTTATCTCACAAAATTTATCTCTTGCTTCAGAAATGTTTCTGCTGTGAAAAGTAGCAACTCCATAAGGCTCTGCCTCAAATGTAATTGTGAATTTAAAGGGAAGCTGTAAAAAGAAAAAAATAAAACATAAATACAATTAAATATATCTGAATGTCAAATGGTAACAGAAATAAAAAGGACTTGAAGCAGATAGAATCAGCTTACTAAGGTCAAATGGTGGGGAATGAAGAAACCAAAATACAGCTGAAAATAAAAGACCTAGAGAATATAGTAAGGGAATAACAGCATTACTTAGGATACTATCAGGGGCAGGGCAAAACCGATGGAGAGATCAAGAGCAGTCGGGTACATGGAGATGTATCTTTTGGAACTGTACCGAGGTAGAACCATTCAATTCAGAATTTCTGGTAACAACAATAATAATTTGACCTCACATGGTAGACATGATACAAAAACCATCTCATGCTATTTCTTTACTTATTTAACATTTGTTTACCAGGAAACTCCGACTGGACACAGGTCCTTTTTCAGCGGAGTCCCAGGGAGAAAAGCTCCATGAGTAAAAGTAGAAATTGTAATGCAAGAATTACAATAATCAGTAAAGTATAAAGTAAACAAAATGTAAAGTAAACAAAATGTAGTCTACATAAGAAAATACAAATGTGTTACATCATGACAACAAAACCTAGGCTTTTAACTTTGCTAGTACTATTTCTAAAGTATGACATGTCAAGATATAAGGTTAAGACAGGCTGGTAGGAATAAAACATTAAACACAGGGGAAGAAGTTGGATATGTTTGGGGTATACTGTAATATATCATCATGAGGGGTTAGTAAAGGAACATAGCCACTTATTTTTATATAAGCTTTAAGTGGTGGCTTAAAGTGGTTAGAGGACGAGATTGAAAGAATGGAGTTAGGAACAGAGTTTCATATATGAGATGTATAATCTGGAACATAAAGATTCTCCTGCAGTGTTTTTGGCCTTGGAGACATTGAGTAAGTTCGTATTGTTAGAGTGAAGTGGTCTGCTGGATCTCTAAGACAGGATGACATATTGTAGTGCAGGGATTCTGCTTAGATATGAGAGAAGGGAATCAATAAAATTTGTAATAACAACTGAAGAAAAGAAGCCATAACCATGATGTGGAAGAAACAAGCCCTCCTACAGCAGAGGAAGTGAACAGATTAGCAAGTTAAATGTACATAAAAGAACAAGGAGGAGAAATAGGGAGAGGAACAAGTGTTAAAAAAAGGCAAAGGTGGATGTTTTGGAAAGAAGCAAGGACGATAGAATGGACTAGTAAGGGATAAGAAGGAATATACAATCAGGGTAAAATGAGTAAGTGAAGCAAGATAACAAAGCAAAGAAGGAATACTCCACACTGAGAGTAACTATAGTAACATTTTAAAAACATATTAAAAAATAGAAGAGAAGGGGAAAAGAAATGAATTGATGAAGTTTAGTGGCAATGTTATAAGGATGCACAGATATATACAAGTTAAAAGGATGGGGAATAGATCAGAGATTTTGCCAGGAAAGCAGTCTTAAGTAAAGTTGTCTGATCAACCCACCAACTGAAGGCTATTTCTTTCACCTCTGAAATATTACGTCTGTTAATCTTTTTTTGTTTGTTTTAATACATATGGATAAAACAAGGAATGCAATAAGGAATACATTAAATTTCTTTAAATTTAAAAAAGTTAAAGGTGCATTAAAGGAAAATAAAGAGGCTTTTTTCAGTAACTGTTATGCTGGCAAAAAAAAAAAAAAAAAGATTCACTGAAAAATGAAAATGTTAAGATTCACTGTATACTCTGGTTCTAGGCTGTTTTGCATGTATTAGGTAGATATGCCTATCTGTTAGAGTCAGGAACAAAACTGAACTACCACCACAGTAACTAATATAAGTGCACCATGCGTACAGTCTGCTCAAGAGGTATAGTGGTCAATTTTAAAGTATAAATATAATTCCTTTAAAAAAAAGTCTCTCTATTAGGGTCTATATTACATGTTTGATGGCTTAGGTTGTCGAATGTCTAAATTACACCTAAGCATCGATACCTTAAAATCACGAATGGCCATTTTTTTCCTTGGGAAAGAATTTGCTAGTTTGTCACAAAATAAAATAAACTTCTGAATCCAAACATAGTGGGGGGCTTCACCCCTCACACCCCCCTAACTAAATATACCAACTCCAAGATCACTCTACATAGGGGAAAGGGCAAATCCCCAATAACTGCCAAGCAAATTCTTTCCCAAGGAAATAATTTGCATATGTGGCTGTTCATGATTTTAATGTTTCAATGCTTACGTGTTGATAATTAGGCATTCGACAATCTAAGCTGTTGAACATCTAATAGGAACCCTCTCTATTATGCCACAGCTATATGTCTCTCTGATTCTCTCTTATCCAAGTATTAAATGATGTTCCATAACACTCCCTCTGCAATGCAAGACAAATGTCTCTGCTTTTCTGTTTATGTAGCACATCACTTAAGAAGGGTATATGGCCTCATTCTCTCAGAGGAGTTGTGAATCCTCTCAGTATGCCTCAGTGTTGAAGCTCCACAGTTCTACAATGTCACTAGTGGGCAGTATACTATATGAACAACAGAGGTTACCGATGGAGTTCACCTCAGCTGGCCTACAAACTCAATGGTGTAGATTTGATCCTATTTACCTATTGTGACATATGCTGGCTATAGGCACCCTAGAAACAGGCATTGGACTTTTGCCTTTATCCCAGGTTCATTCTGCTGCTCAAGATTGCTGCTAGTGGATAAACCAAAAAAATGGACCAGCAAACAAGGCACATGAAAATAATAGAAAATAATTTAATAAAAGTATTTAGGTTCAATCGCTTTACAGAGCCTTCATCAGTGCTTGAATGAATACAGATAAAGAACCTATATATAAGAGATTCCTTGAATCATGTGATCCATTACAAATGTTCATTGCGACCAGGCTTAAAGTGCCCACCAAGTTTAATAATCCATTTTTTCTCCATTGTATTCAATAACTCATGCCAACCTAATTTATTATTTCTAGATCTCAAAATTTTGTCAGTAATGATGAAACTGAAACATGCATTATGATGATTTAAACAATGTTTATATAAAGCATTCATTTCCCTCCTGTTCCTAATATTGCTGAGATGCTCAGATATGCGTAATTTCAGTGGTCTAGATGTTTGACCAACATAAAATGCAGAACAAGTGCACTTAGCCAAGTAAATGACCCAGTCGGAGGCACAATTAGCAAAGAATTTAATATTAAATACCTCAGGGGTATTGTGACTGGTAAAACTTTTAGTTTTAAGTAACTTGGTACAGTATGTGCAATGTCCGCAAGGAAAACAATCAAAAAGAGGTTCACCTGATGGTGTAGTCTGTATGGTGTATGGTGTGAGTGGTTTTGGCATCGCAGTGTTGAAAATGACTAAAGAAAGCAGATAAATGTTTACCCTTACGAAAAGAAAATGAACATCTGTCAACAAGGATTTCCTGAAGTCTGGGTTCACATGTTAATATATTCCAATTGTGTTGGACCATATTAATCAATTTATTAGCGTTACGTCCATAAGTGGTGATGAATAGGGGAGGTTCAGAGTTGGATTTATGACTGGTCTTATATTGTAATAAATCTTCACGTTTCATGCTGTCAACAATATGTTTGGTATGTACAAGATGACCCAATTTATATCCATGATCGTGGAATTTATGTACAAGATCATCCCTGAAACGTGTGTATGTGTCTTGACCAGAACAAATGTGTTTAATACGCATGAACTGAGATTTGGGAATGTTTTTGCAAATGTGTGGGGGATGGAAGCTGGAGGCATGGAGTAGTGAATTATTTTCGGGGAATTTTTGGTGAACTTCTGTAGACAGCGTATGATCTGATGTGCGGCAAACCAAAACATCTAAAAAAATTATTTTATTTTTATCAAAGCTGACAGAAAATTCGATTCCCCATTTATTATCATTCAGATAAGTTATAAATTCTGAAAGATATTCACTGTCTGACCTCCATACCAACCAGCAATCATCTAGGTACCTACGCCAAGTGTCCATCTCATCAATGTAAATATTGTGGGATCTGTCATAAATGACCTGTTCTTCAAAATACGCCAAGAACAAATCAGCGTATATGGGTGCAAAAGAAGCACCCATGGCTGTCCCCTTTGTTTGCAAATAACACTTTCCCTTATAAAAAACCACATTCTTAGTCAGTACATGTTCCGTCAAACACAACAAAAGAGTATTAAAACCTGGCCTATATAGTTCTGTCTTATTAAGCCAAAATTCCAAAGCTTCCAAACCGGCCCAGTGTGGAATGTTCGTATATAATGATTTGATGTCTGAGGTGCATAGCAACCAGTCTGGCTCAAGTTGTGTGTCTGAAATTATTTGAAGAAATTCAGTAGTGTCCCTGATCCTAGCTCAGACCATATGAACAGATCATATGCTGTCTACAGAAATTCACCAAAAATTCCCCAAAAATAATTCACTACTCCATGCCTCCAGCTTCCATCCCCCACACATTTGCAAAAACATTCCCAAATCTCAGTTCATGCGTATTAAACGCATTTGTTCTGGTCAAGACACATAAACACGTTTCAGGGATGATCTTGTACATAGATTCCACGATCATGGATATAAATTGGGTCATCTTGTACATACCAAACATATTGTTGACAGCATGAAACGTGAAGATTTATTACAATATAAGACCAGTCATAAATCCAACTCCGAACCACCCAGATTCATCACAACTTATGGACATAAAACTAATAAATTGATTAATATGGTCCAACACAATTGGAATATATTAACATGTGAACCCAGACTTCAGGAAATCCTTGGTGACAGATGTTCATTTTCTTTTCGTAAGGGTAAAAATTTATCTGCTTTCTTTAGTCATTTTAAACACTGCGATGCCAAAACCACTCACACCATACAGACTACACTATCAGGTGAACCTCTTTTTGGATGTTTTCCTTGCGGACATTGCACATACTGTACCAAGTTACTTAAAACTAAAAGTTTTACCAGTCACAATACCCCTGAGGTATTTAAAATTAAATTCTTTGCTACTTGCTCCTCCGACTGGGTCATTTACTTGGCTAAGTGCACTTGTTCTGCATTTTATGTTGGTCAAACCTCTAGACCACTGAAACTACACATATCTGAGCATCTCAGCGACATCAGGAACAAGAGGGAAACGAATGCTCTATATAAACATTCTTTAAATCATCATAATGCATGTTTCAGTTTCATCATTATTGACAAACATTTTGAGATCTAGAAATAATAAATTAGGTTGGCATGAGTTATTGAATACAATGGAGAAAAAATGGATTATTAAACTTGGTGGGCTCTTTAAGCCTGGTCTCAATGAACATTTGTAATGGATCACATGATTCAAGGAATCTCTTATATATAGGTTCTTTTTCTGTATTCATTCAAACACTGATGAAGGCTCTGTAAAGCAATTGCTGAAACCGGTCTGTTTAATTGAACCTAAATACTTTTATTAAAGTATTTTCTATTATTTTCATGTGCCTTGTTTGCTGGTCCATTTTTTTGGTTTATGCACTTGCTCTTTAGGACCCTGCAGCTGTCATACTCGCAGAGGCTGTTTCATTTTAGGTTGCTGCTAGAGTTTGCCAAACATACAGTTATAGTCCACATTTGATGCTGATTTAAGTTTTTACATGATGGCAAGAATTTAATGACAGACCACGGCTATTCTTTCCCAATCCCAGTTTGACTTGGGTTTGTTTCTGCAACTTCAGATTTTTTCACTGTTTGGTTTATAATCTCACCAGGTCTGATAGGCTGGTCTTCAATACAGTTCTGTTTAGTGATTTCTATAACTACAAGACTCAGAATTTCTCTGCTGTTACGTACACATTGTCTACCTCAATCAAATTAAGATGGTCAGTATGCCTTCTTTCTGTTTGAGGGAAAGTATCGTCCTTAAGATTTTTATTGCAGTGTGACTTTCTTGAAATATCATTATGAGACACAAAGGTTGAAAGACTTTGTTTTAATTTACTCTCTGTTTCTTGCTATTCATTTTCTTTTCAGTCTCAAGATGGTTACTTCAGAAAATCAGTTTGTAATAAAACTACCTTTTCCCCCATGGTATATTAATAAGACTTGCCTTCTTTGGCATTTTTTGCTGCAATTTCAGTATGTGTTGATTGAATGCACTCATCTTACTGCTATTGCATCTCTATATTTGCTTTTCCGTTGCCTTTTTGATAAATTACCACTGTTAACATGTATTTATACTTTCATGTTTCCTTTGTTGCACTGGATGGACAACTTCATTTTTATTAAGACCATACATTTGTGTATACTTTTTAATTTTATTTTCAATTTCTTTGAGTTGTCTCTCTACTAACTCATGCTGAACTTCCATATTATGATACTTTGCTTTCAGATCAACAAGGTACTGTTAACATTTTCTAGTTCCTGCCACAAATTTTCTTTTTTAATCAGCAAACCTACAATGATAGCCCGAGTATGAAACTAAGTACTCCATTGTCTTCCATGCTCGAATACAAGGTCCCTTGGTTATATTTCCTTTTGGTTTGTCATTACTTTACTTCATACTTTCAGGTTTACTTTCATATTGTATTGTTTCCACTTGTTCAGAAAGTTTAGGGATTAGTTTTTACAAACCAGTCATTTCTCTGTTTCTTATGTTTTGTCACATCTTATTTTGATGAATGTCAGACAACAAAACTTTTCACACTTTCTGTTAAGATTTATTTTGATGGACTATCTCTTCCAGTATTGCTGCTTATTCTCCCTCTCTTTGGTAGAAGACAATATCCCCTTGCTCTCCTGGCATTTATGTACTCTTAGTACAGTACTGTGCATGACTGCACAATGTTAAGAGAAAGTTTTACTTGCCTTCTCTTATTCTTGGTTAACCATTTGATACTGAAGTATATTTCCTATGGGAAGCTCCACTGCCTTTTCTACTAACTTTTATTCCTAATCAATATTCACTAATTCATACCCTATTATATATATATATATATATATATATATATATACCCCCATAAAGTAAAGAGGCGATTATCCGAACTTATTGAGATCTAGGGTAGATCAGATAATAAAATTGGTTTGGATAATCAAACAAACATTGAACAGGATAAAAAACTTTTAATATTATGTTTTTTCTAAACATTGAGAATACACTTTTCAACCATTAGATGATTCCAGTGGACAATAAAGAATATTTTTCACATGCAAGTGGGCTACAAGCTCAAAAAACATGCACAAGCAAATATGTACAATATTTTCATATTCAGACTTTATGATTTTTTTCTACCCGAAAACTTTGGAATGCTGGGTTCAGATAAATGATGTTTCTGATAATCGACGTTCAGATAATACACTCTACTGTGTGTGTGTGTGTGTGTGTGTATACATATATATATAAATATATATATATATATATATATATATATATATATATATATATATATATATATACATACACTATATACTTATATAGATTGATATAGATGACAGACGAGAATTTAATGTACAATACTAAGATAGAACAATACAAAACTATAATTCTTGATTAAATGTTCAAAAATGCATTTCCATATACAAGTATTGTCATGGAAGAAAGTAACTGGAGATTCATTTATAACTTTGCAAGCATATCAAGAAATAAAATACAGAAATGCAGCATTGTAGCAGAAGAGGGAACGTGCGCTGACATTTTTCTTTTCATTTATTTTTCCATTAATAAGCTAAGGTGGGTTACCCAAGAAAAATGTTTTTCCATCACATATTAGGGTAAACTAGAACACACAAAATACACACTTTTACCATTCCTAGTTTGAAATAAATATAGTCAAGTATTGAGCAAGGTGGAGTATCAGATACAAGAAGAATCACAGTGGTATTATGGATATACATTACACCACTATAAGCAGTGCTGTGCAATCATGTTCTCAGTAGAATAATACATTCTAAGTAATAGCTAAAGCATTTTAGTCTAGGGCTGCGGTGGAAAGTGATAAATACCATAACTGACAGAACACCAATTCAATTAGTGGCTTTGCCTGAATGTTCAATGAGCCACATTTGGGAGATCAGAAGTGAACAGCAAATGCTAGATGGGCAGTTAGCTGCTTTGTTGGTTGGAAGACTCCTACTGAAACATCTAGGATGAGAGTTGCTCATGTAATGTTCAAGGCTTGTTATGCCGCTCTCATTACCATTTTGGTGGAAGCACTCACACGCACAAGGAGGGCATAGTAGGCTTTTTCAGTGATGTGGATGTCCATGTCAGCCACCAAGATTTAGACTAAGGCCTAGCAGGAAAAAAAAACATATGGCTGAGAGAGGAATGGCCTCTATCTGTTCTCACAATATTTGGAAATGAGTGGACTGATTTACAGTAGAAGGACGATGGTCAACAGGATGATAAATAAGGTTTGGAAACAAACCAATTTTTTCCAGAGACATCTTCAGTGTTAGGGGTTATGTAGAGATGATGGGGAAATAGGGTAATGAAAGGATTGGGGGGTGGGGTGAGTCGCTATTAAGATTAGGATAAAGGGGGAGGAGTTTAGGTAGAGCCATGGGCAAAGAAGGGTTAATTTAACAAGGAGATTTGGGAGGAAGTGAGGTAAGAGTGAGGTTTAGAGGATTTATGTGAAAGTAGCTGGGGAAAGGGTTCAGATTTTAGCATGATTTTCCTACAGGGAAGTCTTGCATCTGAGGCAACCTGTAGGTACTGGTGTGGTCTGGTAGGCCTTGGATAAATAGTTGTGTGTCTGGAGGAGGTGAGTAATGCTTGGTGACAAGAGTTTAGGGTACACTTGGTTGGGTCTGTGATTTTTTTCCTATGCTTGGCTTTGCAGAAATGTGTTATGGCTGTTGGGGGTGTCTTTTATCCATTGGTAGGGTTGGGCCACTGTTGTTGTTTTGGCTTGGTTTCTGTATAAAAAAGTGAAAATACTACAGGAAAGGGCCTCCATGCTTTATTACCTATTCTATTACTGCTTCTGTTCCTTTAAGACCATTGCTGGGCTGGCAGCTGATTCTCCATATTAATTTGTTGTGGCTGGGTGTTCAAATGCAGCATCGGTGGGTAGCTTATGTATTGAATAATGTATAACATTCTTCCATTTGACAGAAATATGAGTATCTTTTCCACTGAATCACAAAATTTATTTTATGAAATTTGGTGTGCTTGCTTTCAGTAGGGAGCACATATTGTTAAAATGATGGGGTTTCTGTAACAGTGAAGTTAGTAGCATGTCAGGTGGGTAAGTCCATTAGGATTCTTTGGTGAGGAGCTCCGTGGCTTATTTCCAGATGAGAAATGCTGACTTCCAGAATGTCCAGTTTACCTCATTTTTTTGGATTTATTGGTGGCGGTGCTAGGCTACTGTGGCCATTTCCTGCTGTGTTTACTTCAGCCAAAGCTGCAAATGTCTTTTTGGGAGCTCCAAGCAAGGCAGAATAATGGTCATTGCTGTGCATGTGCAGTGCAGTGCGGTGCTAACCGTTAATGAGGTGGGAGTGTGGCATACCTCTCAGCCTTTTCTTGGCTAGAGGAGGAATACAACTCTACCACTCAAAATGGGAAACAATTGTTGGCAGTTGGCTGCCAGTTTCAGATAGGAAGCATTACATTAGAGAGAGATGTTTAACTCTAGATTGAAAATGCTTATACACTTACACTGTTCTGCCTAACCCAGCATGCAGTGCAACCTAAATGCCACTAGAAGATTTATAACCTTTGTTTGCTTTATTTCCTCATACTATGATCAGTACTGAAAGGTGAAGCAGCTCAGCATTCGAAAGGCGGGAGAAGGTACAATTCTTAGCCTTGTTAATATCACCAGTTGAAGGAAACAAAACAGGTGAAAAAAATCAAACACTGATAAATTCATGCACAAGTATAACCATGTGAAGGAAGGACAGCTCAAGGGGAATGTGAAGTGAAAAACATAGACTACTACAAGTAATATTAATGGGCTTGTGTATCACAAACTAAACCACACAGATCAAAACATAGTACTCGTATATTCATACAGTCTCTCTCTCTCAAACACACACACACACACACACATATATATATATATATATATATATATATATCTATGCACTCACTCACTCAATCACACGTAACCAGTTCTAAGAAAGCCCATATCATTTTATGGCTACCCTGGTTTCTTAATGGTATTTGTCAAAAAAATCCCCGTGACTCATTCATTTCCACTTGCCTTGTTTGTCCAGTTCAGAAAGGATGGAGCTAGACATTATTATTTCAGTTACTGGCACAAGTCAGATAACTAAACAAAAATGGAATGGCAATTTAGCTTGGGTTACGCACACACACACACACACACACACACACACACACACTATTAATTTGATTGCTTCTCAGTCATCTACTGCATATCATTAAGAAGTGGGAGGAAAGCAGTGCAGTTAGCAAATGCCCAGATGAACACAAGGAGGGCATGCAGACTCTGCACAGAAGGTACCAAGTCCTAGCATGGCTGTAGAGATCCAAGTGTTGCATTGCGACCTCACTAAATGTAGTGCCATGGTCAAAGCAGCTGCATACATAAATGTACAAGCTGCTTGGAATGAGTGACCAGCATCTCTTCTACAGTGCGAATAACCCCTCCCCTAACAGCCTGCTCCTCTGCCCCACCTTTGTTATCCATACTTCTCAAATGTCCAGATTTGTGCCTCATAGTTTGGTCTGTTTCTCATAACATTTATATTTTTCTGGATTTGTGTGGGAAATCACAGAGGATTAAATTCACTAATGCCAAACATTTGTGTTTCAGGCTTCATTTCCATCAGAAAAAGCATTGTAACAAAATACTTTTTATTTTAGAAACTTTATACGTTATAAGAACAGTATTTAAATGTGTCCCTATTTTCGAGGCTTTGTCTCCCATTATTTTTGTCTTTGTCCAGATTTTTGTGCCAGGAGATTGAGAGCTATGTATGTTGCTGGTTAACTAATGGAAACGAATACATAATTGGAAATTAGAGAAGCAAGGTGCATTGATTAATGGGCTCAGCTTTGCATAATTTGAAC
Source organism: Protopterus annectens (assembly GCF_019279795.1). Taxonomy (NCBI): domain Eukaryota; kingdom Metazoa; phylum Chordata; order Ceratodontiformes; family Protopteridae; genus Protopterus; species Protopterus annectens. The sequence continues at coordinate 711,603,404 of NC_056743.1, forward strand.
TGATTGCATGGAGCACTGCATTTCCTTTAAGGATAGCAGATAATTTTTACAGATTTGACTGTAAAACTGTCAGAAGTCTGATAGATGCTAAAAGAAGAGTAGGGGACCTACCTACCCCCCCCCCCCCAATCTCAAGAGAATAGCCAATGAAGATTTTTGTTGGAATAAGTAAACATGAATCAGCAAGAAAAAAATGTTAGTTCCAGAAAGCTGCAGAAAAGCAAGTAGCCTTTAAAAAGTATTATGCTAGATGAGGACAATAGGTTGCTTTCTATAACTTCTTATCATTGATGCAGCCCAGGCAGGTACAAAAAACAATATTCTAGTTTATTTATGGCATGTCATACGTGAAAATCAATCAGTTTTCAGAGTTTGTAAGAGCAATATTTCAAACTGCCCTATTTTCAATTAAGCCTTATTAGTTAAGGCGTTGTTTGGATGTCTTGCTCAGGTTGTGATTGCGTTAGTAATGGTAAGAGGTGTGTTGTAGGATGCTTTTATGGGGGGGGTAGTTTTTATGGATGAGTGACTTACCCTGGGATGTGAGTAGGAACTGTGCCAGCAAAATCTTGTTTGTTTTACATAGGATTTGATAGGGAAGTGAACTGTCAGGCTGAAGTTTGTATTTTTTAGTTTTTTGTTTTTTCTGCAGTTGTGTTGTTCATTTTATTTGGGAGATGGCAAGTGAGTGGGTGGCTATTGTTTTACAGGTGGAAAAGCTATTTCAAGAGTTGCCTTCCAGTGAGCCTGTGACAGGTGAGGAACTTGGGAGTCCACTCAGAAGATGAGAAGGCATGTGGTGATGAAGAGGTTGGTGGCCCGAGGGAAGCGGGCATCGCAGGTTAAAGATGCTATTTCAGTGAATGTTCCAGCTGCTGAGTGACGCATGATGCAGCTGCAAGTAATGACATGTTGGCAGTTTTGTAGGTAGGTGAGACTTGGCAGGGTTTCAGAGTAGTCTAGGGATAGATGGGGTTGAGGCACATCTTTAATTGGGTGAAGTTGCAGATGTTATGATGACTGCGTACAGGTTTATTGGAAGGGGACTGGTCCAAGATTTGTCGAGGAGGGTAGTGTAGGGCTGTCTATGAGCAGGTTTGTATCACCTGTAAATGGGGTAGGTTCAGCTTTTGGCAACTGGATGGGGGAATGGTTCACTACACAGGCCTTGGGGCAAGGGAAAGGGGCAGTCTTTCAGACATCTCACATACCTTCTTCAGTCATAGAAAGGAAAAGATTTGGAAGGGGTAGTATGTTGGTATTTTTGAGATAATCAATCTGGGTAGCTTATGCCACTTTTGAGAAGTTTAGCATGGCATTTCATTGGATTGGGCAGTAGTGGGTAGGCACTCTGTAGGCGTTACATTAGATAGAGGATTTCTTAATAATAGGGGAGGGATTTGTGGGAGTATGTGAGAGTTTCTGGGGATGAGTGTGGCACTGGGGTTCCCATTGGCTATGCACAAGCTGGAAGGCCTAGCCAAGGTTTGGGGATTATTTTTTGGTATGCGGAACATGGGTTGTTTTGTTATGTTGGTTGAGAAGATAATGCATTGAGGAAAAAGATTTGATGGGTGACGTTTAAGGACAAGGTGCAAATCAGGGATGTCATAGAGCTTTTAGGGCTTCTTAGTTTTGCTTGTTGGGCAATTCACCTGGGCCATATGTCCCGTTGGTCTGGGGCCTTTTTCTTAAAGGGGGGGCAGACATCATTGGGTCAGGATTAGTAAGTTAGTGCGAGCGGAATCCGTGGTTTGGCAGTAGCAGCTGAGGGGAAAGATGATTATTTTTCATTCAGACAATATTGCAGTGATGTGAGTTTTACAGGGTAAGACAGTGAAATTTGAATTTTTATTGTTCAGATTGCATAGGTTAGTTTTGTAGGGCTCGCTGATTAATTTTTCTTTCACAGGTGTGGATGTAGTAGGTGCTAGGAATAGGATCGCTGACAGTTTCTCCTGCTTTCAGTTTTCCAGGTTTCAGCAGTTGCCTCGGAGACATCCAGTGAGCTGGGGGAGTTAATGGACAAGGAGGCAGATTGGACTGAAGTGACCAGATGGTTGGTGCTGCAGTCTTAGGTATTGGCCCCAGGAAGGCATATGGTATGACATCACATGATTTTGATAAATTTGTTTTGCAGTTGTATAGTTCAAAGAGCTGTTATTGCAATACTTGGCTTGGGTGGAAGGTAAAGCTGTTAATTTGGTCAAGGTAGACCTAGCCACAATCAGTATATTTGTGTAGGTAGCAGGGTTATGTGATTTCACTAAGTCTTGGATTTCTTGTACGTTGAAGGAATGGGGTAGCCTAGATGGTGTGAATGTGGATAAGCAGTGGTCGTTGGTCAGATAGGTTTGAAAGGTATGTTACTGGGTTTAGCCTTGGTGGTTGAATTCAAGGGATTATGCTTTGTGAGTGTTGTTGTCCATATAGATGTATTATTGGGCACAATGGGTGTCAGAGTTGCTTAGGGTCATTAGTTTGGGGAGACATCACAGTATTTTCTGTGGCAATGCAAATTTGGTTGCATAGATCCAAGATAGATTAGTTGGAGCAGAGCACGCAATAGTTCTTTGGAACGATAAACATGACTGGCTGTGTCTGGTGGGTTGGTCTAGGAGATTAATGTGAACCTATGTGGGGAGTTGTCAGAACTTGGTTTTTTTATTGTTCATCAGGGGGTAAAGTGATAATGGGTTGTCAATTTGTTTGTGATAAGAAGTTTTCTGCTCATTCTTTTTACATAGGAAGGGCTTTGGATTTAGCATGGCTAGGCAGATCAGCTGACATTATTAAGAAGGTGGGTTGATGTTCTTCAGATTATTTTTGTTTTATATTAGATAATTGGTTAAAGTGGTGGATTGTTATTAACTTGTTTTTCATTTTGGGTTATTCATATGTTCACTGGACAATGAGGTGGGCTGCAGTTTGGGTGGATGGCAAGGAACTGGGTTTGGATAAATTCAGGTGGTGAGTCGTAGTGGAGGCTTTGGGTAGAATCTGCTCATGGAGGAGTTTGCATTTATACAGTTGTAGATGGGGCTTCCTCGAGTGTTGGTGGTACATTTGGCAGATAATAATTTGGGAATAATTCTAAAACGGCAGTTGCTATACAGGGTAAGGAAGGATTTGCTTTTTCTGAATAGGTTATATCTGGGTAGGTGCATTGTGTAGTCTGAAATAATGACATGTTTATTCAGGAGGAAAGCTGGTAGTTTCATGGCTTTCCAGTAGCCTCATTGGTTTGTTAATTGTAGATTGGTGAGGCAACTAATTACTTTGGGCATTCCGATGATAGAACACAGGGACTTTGATGACAAGGATCCTGTTTGGCTTACAGAAGATGGAGTGCACATGAATGAGTTTGTTTGAATTTTTTTTTTATGCATATTTAGCTTTATTTTGGATGGTTTAGTGCATATTTCTGGAGTAGGTGAGGGGGGAACAGCCTGGGTCAGGCTGGTGGGTGAATAAGAGGGGCAGATTTGTCCCAATTCTGTTCCCTCTCTGGTGTGGGGTTTTGGTGCAATTAATTGAGAGGATGAAAGCAAGTGGTGGGATGCTGCTTAATAAGTGAAATAAGTGAGTGGGGTTGACAACGCTGCTTATTTGGTCAGGGTGGGTGGGAATATGCTACCCTGGTGAATGGCTACAAGGATGTTCATTTGTGGCTAAGAAATTAGAATGATTCAATAAAGTTATGTTATTTGAAATATAATAAAGGTAATCAAATGCCATTTTGGTGTGGTGTCTTTTACAGAAGGGGATCGGGACAAATGAGGTTTGGGATCAAACTAATTTGTCCATAGACATCTTCAGTGTTACGGGTTATGTAGAGATGATAGGGGTTTAAGGTGGTAAAAATATGGGGGTTGGGGTGAGATGCTATTAAGATTAGGATGAAGGGGAAATAGTTTAGGTAGAGCAGTAAGCAAACAATGGTCAATTTAATAAGGGGATTCAGGAGGAAGTGAGGTAAGAGTGGGGTGGCGTTTACAGGATTTATGTGAGTTTAGCTGGGGAAAGGGTTCAGATTTTGGCATGATTTTGCTACCCATCCTCCTTCCCTCTTTTTAAGGATATTTTCTTTTGGTTTGCACTATACTTGGGTTTCTAGGCAGAGAAGAGAGGCAAGGTTGTTCCTCTTCTGTTCCCCTTCTGGTGTGGGGTTTTGGTGCTATGAATTTGGAGGATGAAAGCAAGCAGAAGGACACTGTTTGATAAGTAAAATAAGTGAGCGGGGGTCACAACAATGCATATTTGGTCTGGGTGAGTGAGGATACACTACCATGATGAATGGTTACAAGGATGTTCATTTGTGCCTAAGAAATTGAAATGATTCAATACAGTTATGTTATCTGAAATTTAATAAAGGTGTCAAATGTCATTTTCGTGTGGTGTCATTTATTGAAGGAGATCGGGACAAAAAAGCATATACAGAAATACATTTCACATTAAACAAATCAGCCATGCACCCACTGAATAAAGTCACTGAAACAAGCCACATCACAAACAACAAGATAAACTTGGATTGTAAATATCTGCATGACTAAAATTATTCTATCTGTAACAAACTAAATGACATTTAATCATATTCCATGCTCTCCCCAGTTCAAAACTAGTTGAAGCTTAAATTTAACATAAATAGTCAAAAATTCAACCTTCTTACACCTAAGAATTTATAAAATATTTTTTACAGGTGAGCAAGTCTCCCTGCATTCCCACCTGTATCCCTGTATTTAAATATAGCAACTCCATTGTCACAAATCTATAGAGAAGAGAGAAAAGACCACACATACCATATAATGGAAATTCTGCACATAGAAACTGCAACAGCAAAAAAAAAAAAAAAATGAACTGTATATAACAATTACACTGTTAAAAAATCAGCAAGTTAAAACAGATTAATTAAAGGCTTACATCATAAAAACTTAAGAGATCAGTAGGATAACCTGTTCCCCAATAGTCAGTAAACAGAAATATTAATGGGTATTGAAGTTATGTAATTTTTTTAAATAATGAGGGACACATTGTTATTTACAATAGTGTAAAAGAAAATTTAGAAACTTTTTCTTGCTACAACATTTTTTCAGAAATCTTTTCAAGAAACCAGTAGTTCCATACAGATAATAGAACTTTTATCACTTTTACTTAATAAATCCTTTGGAATCTTTAGCTGACCTGACATCTAGAAGCAGACTTCTTTGGTTCCATTTATGTTTTATTATTATTATTATTATTATTATTATTATTATTATCCACCTCTATTTGTGATGTTTTTTTTTTATCTGTGAGCCTTCCTCTGTTTCTCTGCTGAAAATGTATGCATTTTAGAAAATAATTATTAATTTGTGTGTACTAAAAGGAAAGTGATAATGTACTGTATGCAAGTTTTGCCTAGAGAAAGTCTGTGCCTATTTAGTGAAGACTAAAACCTTGTTTCTTTATTGGAGCTTTTACATTATCTAACACATTACTTCACAAGGTTGGGTGTTTTGTATTTTCATTTACATATTTATTTTTGTCTCATTATCATTTTCAACTTGATGAGGGATAGAAAATATCCATTATTTCACAGCTGAATTGATCCACATTTGTTTTGAATTTATTTTCCCCTTCTGATCTTCTGCTGATTTTCTGACTATGTTGCTGGATACCACATTTGATCCCAGCCCCATTACCTCCATGGCTCCCAGAAAGACATCCTCATACATATCCCTTCAACATACAGGCTGTCTGATTTCAAGGAGTCAACTGTACAGTGCAGATCCTAAAGCCAAGTTACTGAGGATCCAATAGAGATCCACAGATTGGTTGCTGGGAATCATCATTTTGTGGACGTGGAAGTCAGAATTGCTACTGAGGAGGAATGATATTACCTATCTCTCCTTCTTTCTGAATTCTGAGCTGTAAAGCTTCTGATCTCCACTACAGGTGGAACAGGTAGTAATTCCCCCAAAACTATCACTGTGAAATTGGCCATTAGTGGATTCATCAGATTCTTCTCATCCCTGTGGCTAACCACACCAGCATCTTTAGCCTATTCCTAAGCTCAGGTTATGGTATTATACAGAATTCATATTATTTTTAAGCTACTAATTTTTTTTCCATAGAGGGCATCACACTCTACAAGTGAAATGCAACTATATGCTCATGTTAAGGTAAGACAGTCATTACCTTCTGTACAACATCTGAGTTTCTTAATGAAAGCACTGATATTGAGTTTTCCTAGATACTTTAGCTCGCTGTTAAAAGTTTCCCCTTCTAGTAACCTCCAAAGAAAATATGTTTTGTTAGGCTTTCTCCCCAGTTAAATATCTAAATCTAAAAAAGGGACTATTCTTTGCAATCTGACTAAAATAATTATTTCACTGTTAGACCATACCAGTAATGTTCTGTTCACTGATGTATTTAAAAACTACTTAATCTTTTCAAGGTTAAATAATTTTACAGAAATACCTTCTATTGTGCTGCTTAGCAGGCTTGTTTTTTAACTATCTCTTTATGTAAGCTCCCTAAAAATAGCAAAAAAATGTCAGCACATAAAAAATGTATACAGAGTAAACACAACCTTATAAACTTGTCAATGAATATTAACTGCAGGCTAGATATTTTACTATTGTAAAATATGAAATTTGTTATATGCAGTATATATAAAGATAATTCAAAGAGCAGTATACTAAGAAGTGGGATTAAATGGATCTTTTGTCTTTGCTTTTGATCGTTATTGTAGTAAAACTAATTAGTGCTTATTTCAAGTTAATAAAAAAGGGGTGGTATCCAATATTTAGGGAAAATCATGACAAAAAACCTTGTTCCACTTGAGGTGTGAGAGGATATGGCATATGCACACTAACACAGAGAAATCAGCATTATAGCCTGTAGTCATATATGCCCAGTTACGCCATACTGCAGCTCTATTATTCTGCATTTGAAAGAAAATTTTCCACTCCATTTTATTACACTTAAGCTGCAATTAAAGATCGTACCCCATAGGTTAAAACAGCCATGTATTTTGAAAATTTCAGTCATTCTTTCTGTTTTAAAGCAACCTGCAAAATCATTAGCTTCTTTTAAATACTATGGGTTACACCTATGCATAGCTGACATTTTTTCCAGTCGTGCAATAAAGATAACTATACAAAACATGCATGGGATGAGAGTGAATATTTGGTAGATAATATTAACAGAGATTATGGAGTTTCACATTTGTCCGGTGAAATCTATGTATGCTACAAAGAAATTATCTTTAGTTAATGAACAGTATAATCTAAATAAACCAACTGCTGTATACCTCTGCATCACATACCTTAAATAATCCACCAGGCTGTTTTAATATTTAAATAAAATACTGATACAGTTTCTTTTCAACTCTGATTTAGTATAAATATGAGGTGAAATATTTCAGACATGCTAAACTTAGATGACCAGCTTCAAATAGTTGTATATGTCAGCAAAAATTGATTTAATGAAAATAATAAAAACTTGAACCGGTGGTATATGCATTATGAGTTTTAGACTGATACTATTTCTTTCTCTCTTCTGTCAGCATAGAAGTAAACAAAGGAATCCTTTCTTTTTAATTTACAATTCATAAGCAAATAAACATGTGATAGTGCAAAATTGTGAGTGGACAATTTCTATATTTTTCAAAAATGCTATATTAGAATCTGCAAAACAACCAATGTTAATGTTCCGTGACTTCTTCACTAAAAGTTTTACAGTGTGCACTGCTCTGTAAGCATGATCACCAAATACTTAAGCATCTTTACCAACAAATAAAACAATATGTAAAAACACTACTAGAAAATAGTCCATTTTTAAATTAACAATGTAGAAACTCTATCTTATTTGAAAAAACTTATTAGTTTATAACTCACCTTCCCATACATTCAATATACAGTTTTAAAGATAGTGTCATTTAAACCAGAGCAACCAGTAACATTAAGTCCAAGTTGCCAAATAGCCTCCTTAACTTTTATTTCACCAAGTCAGTCCTAGTGGATCAAGGGGGATCTTTTCTAAAACAGCAAATTTGAATAAACATGTAGGGGTACAGACTAAAGTATGAAGCAAAACAAAAGATGGTCAAACACCAGTTTATCCAGTTCTAATGAAGTCCTGGTGTTCAAAGGATAGAAGCAATGAACTCAAAACATTTTAGCTGTTTTGGACAACCCATATGGTTAGAATGATTTTACTGAACAAAGAGCTACTTGTGGAGTTTTGGTATGTTGCTGGTCTGAACTCACTTTTTGGTTTGTTTGATAATCTTAAACCTATTTAGAAACATAATACTGCTTCACCAAGATGGCTTGAACATGTTCTTCTATATTGTGATTTACTACAAAATTATTTTTTGTCATTTATTTTAAAACTTTTTATATTTTTTATTATTAGGATTTGTTTTTCTTTTATGGAAGGTATCCTGATGACTTTCCTATGGGCATTTTGTAGAACTTTATTTTTTTTTCAAACCCTGGAAATTCTCTTTAAATATGAATTGTGATAATCATCATAGTAAAAGGAAAACATCTTATAAAACACATTTAATACCTATAATACTGATAATAAACATGTTTTTCTAAAATCACTCACAATCATTATTAATGCTGAGTGTTTTGTCTGTATAATCATTTAGAATTAGCAAACAATTCTTAAAATATTAATTACACAAATATTAGAATCAAAATTTCAAAACCTTGGGAAAGTAATCATAAAATACAATAAATTGCAATATGATCAATATCTGATTTAGGCAAATTACCCATGTAACATTCACAGGTATCAAAGTACTGATGACTAAAATAGTTATCTGTGGCTTTTGTGAATTTATCCAAATTAACATTGTCCTGAAAATAATGCAGCAGTATGTTTCAGATGATATTATCTACATAATTCTCTAAGCGTCAGTTACCCAAATCACAATAAACTGAGGAGCACAATATTTGTTTTACTTAAGAAATACTATATTGTAAAATTTATAAATGTTTATGGGTATCGATTTTCATGTTTTGAGAGCTTCTCACCATAACTGTGAAGTTAGTGAGTTTGGCAGTATGGTAGCTTGAACTCCACAATGAGAATGCACGGTTGCTGCCATGCAAAAAAACATGTGCAATTTCAGTTTTCAACCTTTTTGTGTTTTGAGCATTCATTTTCATTATTTTGATTCCTTGTAATTCATATGTTCAGTATTCCATGGTAGAACTATTACAATCATTTAGAACCCTTTTTTTTTGCAAAGTAGACAGTAGATCTGAGATTTTAATGCTCTTAGAAATTTAACAGTGTCAGATCTTTCTCTTTTTCCCCATTCTGAGGTATTCTTATAGAAAGGAATTTGTCAGAGCTTTATCTGCCCAAGTCAGATCTTTCCATCTTTATCTATATATCACACTGAGAATAAATTCAGATTTCAAATCTTGAAGAGCTTATTATGTAGGTCAGCAACTCATAACATACATATCTAGAATATTTATGTTAAACATTTCACAGTTTTCCTTTCCATTTTGAAAGGATGTCAAAATGTGTTGCATGAGTCTCTGTTTAGGTTGAATTAATAAGACAAAATGGTCTTTAATACATTTACATGCACAGATTTAATAAATATTCTTATGTGCTATAAATAATTTTACCTTCTTTTACAACTGATTTCACATGTTCTCCAAAAACTAGTTTTTCATATACTAATATGCTAAGATAATTACATGGCTTCACTTTTTCTAACTTATCTCATTTGATGTCATTTTATACCCTCAAGCTCATATCAACCATTTTAACCATGTTTCACTTTTCTTATATTATATAAAATGTCATATTTTTCTACCTTAAAAAAGCAAAAAGAGACATAATAAAGTTATAGAACTATATGATTTTCTTGAAAAACATGCAGAAACAAAGACTTTAATTCAGACAAATTTTCATAACATTCTTTGTGACTTTCCAACAATTCAAGTTTCCATGAAAAGGTAGAAAGTATTTTGCTACATTATTAGCAAAGAAAAAAACCCAGATTGTGTTGATCCTATATAATTCAATGGATGAATATTTGATTGAACAAATCCTTTCAGTGTATTTAGAACTATACTTAATCATGCTCAAGTTCCATACAATTTTTTAACTTTACAGAGTTATAAACAGTATTTTGATTTATTTTTACTTACTTATTTTTAATTTGTTAAATAAGGTTGAACCTGGTCTCAGCCAAGTGAGAACTAGAATAGTCTTGTGTATTTCATTAGATAAGTATGACAGGCACACTTTGTACAAGTAGAGCATTTGACATTAAGCAATTTTAGAACATCTCAGTAACCGAACAAAAATACATTTTACTACAGTTACCATGGGTTCAAACTACTACTGTGTACATACTTACATATGCACAATATAAGAGGAAGAAGATAGGGGAAAAATAAAAAAATGGAAGGTAGGCATGAAGGAGGGAAGAGAGAAAAGAAAATATGTGTAGAAATTTAATAAAAATCCAAAGGTAGACAGGATCATGTTGCTTCAGGTTTTTCTGCTCATACAGCTGACCATCAGCAGATTCTAGTGTCCCCTTCATGTTCACTTGGTTATCCTACCCCTCATAGTCTCTCTCTGACATACTCTAGTAAGGGATTGAGCCATTGAAGAGCTCATGACATTCTGGGGTCTGCATCACACTGCTGTTGGGAATGTTCATCTTATTTCCCACATTTTCCTGTACATATTCATAACCCATCAATGTGCATTACATACAATTTGAAGACAGCTCCAATCTGCTTCTTATGCTGGCAAGGAGATGATGTCAGCAGGTCAGCCTACATATCAGCAAGCACTCTGTGGTTGGCCCCCAGCCTCTGCTAGAGAATATAAGCTGTTTCCTGTAACCATGCATGCACCCTCTCCAGGAAAGGCATGCCTATCTTCCATTGTCATCACGTTATATGTCTGAAATATTAATCAAACCTGGGCCATTGGCAGGACTTTATCCCTCTAAACCATGGCACTGGCAGATTAGAATTATGTGACAAAGTGAGTTCTTGACAGAGGTGGACAATATCTGTGTGATGTGTACTATTTGCAAACATGTACATTTTGCTTTGCTGAACAAGACAGATTTCAACTCAATTCTGAATTCTGCATTAGAAGATAAGTAGTCATTTCTTTGAGATGAGGGGGAAGTTGTTCTCAAATATTTGGGGCTACAGTTTAGATAAGTTTTGTCCATTGAAATGTAGAATATGGTGTTTTGAGCAGATGTCCCTTATAGTATTGGTTTCTTAGATGGTAGGATGGTGTTTTTTCATAGGGATGTGTAGCTAATGGGCTAAAATAATTTGATTGCAGTTGTTTAAATGAATGAAAGGGTAATAAGAGGTCTATCCTCTAACTGGAATATTTGTTTTTTGCTGTGGTTGACAAGAGTGTCACAATATACAAATTTTGTTTGTAAGAGATTGAATATTGTTTCAGTCACTGTTTAGGCAGTGGCAATAAGGGGTAGGCCATATTCAAATTATGATGGAAGGATGCTTTTGCCTATGGCTGATCTCATAGCACTAGACAGAAATTGTGGTATTTGACTCAAAACAGAGGATATTTTATTTTTATTCTCTTACTATCTAGGTGGATTTGAAAGGCAAAATGTGAATCTAGTTAAATTCCTAGGTAATGGAAGAGATTTCTGAAGTGTGTATTGTCAATATGCAAGGCAACAGTTTTTTGTGTGTGTGTGTGTTTAGGTTTTGCACAAAATATTATGATATTTTTTGAATGGCTTAAGAAGTATTTGTTTTGTTAGGAACTGAATCTCAGAGTTTTGAAGAGGGATTGTAGGTTGCAAGCAACAGAGGGTAGGAAGTGACTGGAGTAGTTGAGTACCATCTCATCAATGTACATTAGGAATGGGAGTTTAGGTATATCACAAAGGAAAGCAATGGTGTGAAAACAATCCCTTAGGAATGTCTGATTTTGAGGGTTTTGAAGAAGAGAAGGTGCTAACTTGGACAGAAACGTATCTGCCGTAAACATAGTTGTGGAAACAGAGGGTTACTTCCTGACTGATACCTAATGCTAACATATGGATTATAAGAATGGAATTGTCTGCTAGAGCAAAGGCTTTAGTTAGCTTGGCAAAGATTGCCCTTCAAAAAAGACCAGTGTCCATATAAAGAAGTATTTGATCTGTTAGTGTCCAGTTTGCAGTCATAGCAGTACATTCAATCCAAAAAACTGTGTTGTTTGTGAGACAGAAGTTTATATTAATTGATGTATTTAACTAGCTGAGCGTAGATTAATTTTTCAAATATGTGACGCAGGGTGGGTAAAAATGGAGATAGAAAACCGAACTACATTAAAGCCAAAAACAAAAACAAAACAAAAAAAAAAACAACAACAACAAAAGAAAAAAACAGAATAGCTCCTTATGAAACTTTAATTATATCAATATGACAAAAGTTTTACATAAAAACAATTAGCGCTTTCATCCACTTTACATATCTTTTAGTGAACGTCATTGAATAAAATGCATTTCTAAATTGCCCCTCCCTTTCAAAACCACCCTTCATCTCACCTGCTCCAAAAAAAAAAAAAAAATTACACATTCCTACAATTAACATTTTACTAAAATAAACCATAGATTATATCACTCCAAAAATATTCAAATATAATTTAAAATTTAAAACAAATGTTCAAATATAATCAAAACAACCAATTTCAATCATTTTATTTATCTAGTCAGTGCCTTAATTCTTAATAAACAATAGATAGAACAGTAGTCATGTAACCTAGGCCAATTATAGGCATTCAATTTTAGATGCCACAAGAGATCTTTTTTCTGTAAATAAAGGTACAAGGGCCACCCCTTGGTCTAATATTTACTTTATCAATTGCCATATACCTAAAAGTATGGCCAGGGAATTGTACAACATGTTTTGCAAGGGGATTAATATTCTTTTCCTTCCTGATATTGTACTTGTGTTCATAAATCCTATTCCTTAGCAACCATCCAATTTTGCCGACATAAAAACATGGGCACCCCTGACACAAGGCTAAATATACAATCTGAACTGAAATCAAACTTATACCTTAATTTGTACTCAACTTCCCTAATCTTAAAATGAGTTCCTATATTGATTTTGCTACAATGGGTGCATCTAACACATTTCATCATTTAGGGCTTATAATTCCTTCCTTTTCTATTCAAATTCTCCAACATACTTTTAAAATGCAAGCCCCTCCAGAAAACTACCCTAGGTGTAGTTCTTATCTTATCCCTAATAGTCCTATCGTCTGCTAAAATAGACTAATTTTTGTTTAATATCCATTTAATTACTTTATGATCATTGCTGAATGTAATAATAAAATTCAAAGAATAACTGATTTCAGCTACTTTTTCATCTTCTTCCTTTAGCAACCTTGGGTCAATCATTCCTGTATTAGTTTCCCTACCTAATATGAGGTAAAAATTCCCACAAGACCTTTTTTAGTAACCTCAGTCACAAGCTCACGTAATTAGTTTGGTGGGTAACCTTTGTTGTCAAACATCCCCACCAATTGCTCACATCCCTGATTAAAATGGTCATCCAGGGAAACAATTCTGGCTGCCCTGACCAACTGTCCCTTATTGACTGACCTCCTTTAGTGATATGGGTGGGAGCTAGTATAATGGAGAAATGTATTTTAATAGGTGCTCTTCCTAAAAATTCTAGAAATATATCTGCTGTTAATTCTATCCTTTTCTATTAGAAATGGATGAAATTATGTAAAGGTTTTTATTGTATTGGTATAATGAAAGTTTTATAAGCAGCTATTCCCTTTTTTTTTTTTGGCTTTAACATAATTTGGTTTTCTTAGTTTGTCTTTGTGACGTTTTTAATTTTTTTTTTAAATGGAGATAGGACATAAATGCGAAGCTGTAATTTGTTTGGTTTGTTTAGGTAAGGGTTTGACTAAACCTGACTTCTGTATATTTGGTATCATATTTTATGTAAAGTATAGAATCTATATGTGCAAAAAAGGGACAGATAAAAATTCCCTGCAGTGGTATATGAACTATGGGTGCATGTTGTCTGTACCCTTCAGAACATCAAGTGGGATTTGTTTGAGTACCGATTCTTTAGAGTTAACTAGATAGAAGCAGAATGGAAGAATGAAAAAATGCAAATGATTCAGAATCTCTTCCAAATTCATTTTACAAAAAATCTTTAGATATTTTGGCACTTTTTTGGTTAATATTATTCCGGTTACATGCAATCCATGCCTGGACATCTGATTAATACTTTTGACCAGCTATGTTAATCTTACAAATAGTAACTGATGAGGAAGTTAACAAACCCAACAATTATTGGCCATTTCCAGTATCAAGCATGAATATGAATTATATACCTGAACAATGTTATTAGCAATTATCTTTAACTATATAACCCAGAATAATCAATCCTTATCAATTTCCAATACTAGTTTATTTATTATGATTTAGTTTACATTTGTTTACCAGGAAAGTCTGACTGGGCATGTAACCCATTTTCAGAAGAGGCCCGGGGAGAAAAGCTCCGCAAGTATGAGTACAGTAAGCAGAGCAAAATACAATAAAATACACTAGTACAGTAAGCAAAATAAAATACATATGAGTACAGTAAGAACAATAAAATACATATGAGTATAGTAAGCACAAAATACAATAAAATACATTAAGTACAACAAAATACAATAAAATATGAGTACAGTAAGCACAACAAAATACAATAAAATGCACATGAGTACAGTAAGCACAAAATACAATAAAATACATGACTAGAGTAAGGACAAAATACAATAAAATACATGAGTACAGTAAGCAAAATACAATAAAATACAGGAGTACAGTAAGCACACAATACAATAAAATACATACGAGTACAGTAAGCACAACAAAATACAATAAAATACACGAGTACAGTAAGCAAAATACAATAAAATACATGAGTACAGTAAGCACAACATACAACAAAATACATGAGTGCAGTAAGCACAACAAAATACGTATAAGAATGTAATTACAACAAAATATGAGTACAGTAAGTACAAAATACAATAAAATACATATGAGTACAGTAAGCACAATAAAATACAATAAAATACATATGAGTATAGTAAGCAGAACATAATACAATAAAATATATGAGTACAGTAAGCAAAGCAAAATACAATAAAATACATGAGTACAGTAAGCACAAAATACAATAAAATGCACGAGTACAGTAAGCATAACAAAATACAAAATACATGAGTACAGTAATCACAATAAAATACATGAGTACAGTAAGTACAACAAAATACAATAAAATACATACGAGTACAGTAAGCATAACAAAATACAATAAAATATGAGTGCAGTAAGCACAACAAAATACAATAAAATATGAGTACTGTAAGCACAACAAAATACAATAAAATACACGAGTACAGTAAGCAAAATACAATAAAATACATGAGTAGAGTAAGCACAAAATACACGAGTACAATAAGCACAACAAAATACGTATAAGTATGTAAGTACAACAAAATACGAGTACAGTAAGTACAAAATACAATAAAATACATGAGTACAGTAAGCACAGAATACAATAAAATACATGAGTACAGTAAGCATAATAAAATACATACGAGTGCGGGAAGTACAACAAAATACAATAAAATACATAGTATAGTAAGAACAAAATACAATAAAATACATGAGTACAGTAAGCACAGCATAATACAATAAAATACATATGAGTACAGTAAGCACAACAAAATGCAATAAAATATATGAGCATAGTAAACACAACAAAATACATGAGTACAGTAAGCACAAAATACAATAAAATACTTGAATACAGTAAGCACACAATACATGAGTACAGTAAGTACAATAAAATATGAGTACAGTAAGCACAATAAAATACATACGAGTACAGTAAGCACAACAAAATACAATAAAATACATGAGTACAGTAAGCACAACAAAATACAATAAAATACATATGAATACAGTAAGCACAATAAAATACAATAAATACATGAGTACAGTAAGCACAACAAAATGCAATAAAATACATGAGTACAGTAAGTACAAAATTCAATAAAATACATGAATGCAGTAAGCACAACAATATGCAATATACTTGCTAACAAAGTACAGAAGAGTGACCAAAAATCAATTATTTAAAATATGGTATGATTTATGTACATGTTTATGAAGTACAGAGCAGTGTCAAAAAATTGATAAGATAGTTTCAAGGTCAAGGAGCAAAAAGTAATTATACTATAAGGTGCACAGTGGGCTACAATAAATTCAGCTGAAAGGTTATTTTGTCCAATCATTTAGCTGCCTTCATCTGTAGCTAGTGAACTTACATTGGAAGAGTAAGAGTAGAGTAAGGGGTTTGGGAGATTTTGTAGAGGGTTAAAATATATGATATGCTCAGATCTGATTAGAGAAGCAACCCAGGTCAGAGCAGTTACATAACCAGGAATTCTATAAGTGGGACAGGAGGAGTTTTTTTAAATTGTGTTGGTTTTCAGTGGAGCTAATCTCTGCTGGGATGGTATTCCATGTTTTTGCAACAGAAGTGAAAATCTAAGAGTCCCCTGAGCCAGTGTTTTAATGGTGGATCTTAATAGGTATTTGCTAGAGCAGTTATGAAGTAGACCTTGAAGTGCAAGAACAGGAACTCTATCAGGATAACATAGAATTTGGTGGGCTACAGTAAGTTGGTTATGTGTGAGTAGGTTGGGTAATTATAGCCAGGCTAGTTGCTTGATAGCTATGCATTGATGTCTTCATCTCCTGAAGGGTGAGTCAGTAGCAAACCTAGCTATTTTATTGTAGCAGGTGTTTTAGCTTGTTAAGATCTGCTTTGTTTAGGTTGATGAGTATGGGGGAAGCATAGAGGAGTGTGGACAGTACACGGGCTCTAGTGATGGTGGCTTTACTGTCATTAGTGAGATACTTTTTGCATCTGTATAGGGTTCTGAGTTTTTTATGAACTTTCTTTACTGTCTTGTCCAATGTGCGTATAGAATTTCATGTTGCCATCTATGATAAACCCTAGAAGTTTGGTGTGTTGGACTGGTATGATAGGGGTGTTATTAGCTGAGAATATAGCGAAAGGTGGTATGGGATCTAAGCCTCTGGTGGGACAGAATATCATTAGCTGTCTTTTTTGGGTGGTTAAGTATCAATTGAGAGTTGGCTAACCAGATATCAACTGTGGTAATGGAATCTTGTGTCAATACCTGCAGGTGGGTGAGTATAACGGCAGAGCAGATTAAAGTGGAGTCATTGGTGTACTGGACCTGGGTGGTATGCTGGGTAGCTGTGTGGAGTTGATTGGTAAAAATGTTAATAGAAACAGTCCAAGAATGGATCCTTGAGGGACACCTAGGGTGACAGTGAGGAGGGGAGATAAGGAGTTTTGCCATTTTACTGCTTGTTGGTTAGTCATGAAACCAAGATACACTAGAATGACTGAGATTGAGATTGGAAAGAGCAGATAGGATGGAAGACAGTATCAAAGACCTTGGAGAGGTCTAGAAATAAAGTGGAGACTGGGTTACCATTGTTTCAAAGTTGGTTAACTGTGTTGGTAAAGCAAATGAGGGCTGTGGTAGTTATGTGATAGGGATGGTATCAATGCTGGGTGTTGGCTAGTAGTCTATTAGTGAGGAGATGCATTATCTGAGAATGTATAAATTTTTCAAGATTTTTCATAGGGGGTAGAATGGTGATTGGGCAGTAATTAGAGAGTTCTACAGAGTTCCCTCTTTGTGGAGTGGTATTATATGTGAGGTTTTCCACAGAGAAGGAATGTGTTGTTCTGACAGAAAGTGATTAATGAGTATAGAGAATGGATAAGAGATGGCTCTGGTTGCAATTTTTAGATATTCTGCAGGTAATTTGTTGGCATCCAGTGTAGTGGGTTTAAACCTATTGAGATATTTATAGATTGGGCTAGTTGGGACAGGCTGTAAGGAGAAGAGGGATTGGTCTGTTATAATGGAAGGTGAGTTTGGATGAGGAATGGGTGAACTGTTGTTGGTGATGGCTAGGATGGATTTGGTGAAGTATTTTTTGAACTGGGTGGCAATCAGACCTCTCAACCAATCGGGGACAAATTTCAACAGAATCAGGGACAAGTCAAGAAACAATCAGGGACACTTTTAAAATATTAGTGCTATTAACTTGAAACATTGACAGTATCAGAGCATATGAATTAATACACATTTTCTGAAGTAAAATAAGTCTATAATTCTTAATTATTGTCATTATTCATTAAGTGTAATTCACCACCTTTCCTCCTAAAGTCACTAGTTTTAGGAAGGATTTAGAGGGACAGAGCTAAAATTTGAGTCAAAATCAGGGACAGTTGAGAGGTATGGTGGCAATATTATTTGTGGTGGTGTCAATTTAATGAATAAATAAAATGTTAGGGGGTGGAGTACTGGTCTCACCTGGTTGTAAGATTTTATTAATGGTAGCCCAGAATTTTTGCGGGTTATTTTTGTGTTTGGATTGAATGCCTATATAGTGTTTTTTTTCTGTCCTAATTTGTTTTTGGGCTTTGTCCCTTAGTTTCTGGTATGCCTGTCTATTAGTATGTTTTGACGCCAGGAGTCCCAGGCTGTTTCAGCAGAAGATGGATTTCTCTGGTCTGGTCAGCCAGGGGGCACAGTTGGATGTAGTTCTAACTGTTCTGATGAGGTCAAGGTGATTTAGAATATATAGGGAAGTATTATTAAAGTATTCTACAGCTTTGTCCAGGGAAAGAGATGTGAGAGGTCACCAGTCACACTGATTAAGTGTGGATATGAAGTCGTGAGTTTTGAAATGATTTGTTGGAGGGTGGAGGATTTCAGTCGATTCACTTGATGTCAGATTATAAAGGTGGGAAGATTACTTTCCAAACATTAATAAGTTATTTGATTCAGTATTTGATCAACCAGCACTATATAATCATTCCCTCTATCACATTTTTTACTTATTTTAGAACTGTGCCATCTTTTTTTTTCCATTTACAAGGATCCCAATGTGTACTATTTTGTAGTCTAACACCATTATTTGGACTAATTAGTGCATAAAGAATAATTTATGCAAATGACTTATGACTAATTATTTCTAGATATTATTAAGGGACAATTTTAGTGGCAGAGTTAGCCTGCAAAATTGGCAGTCCATTATAATCATGAAATCTTTAGCTATGAGTTTAGGAATTGCAAGGAAAAACAATGAAAGTACTGTAGAAAAGCAAATTCTGGCAATCACTGTTATCTTTTAACATTTTTAATAGTATGAAGGTTGCCTGGATACAACCCTCTGTTTTATGTACTAACTATGAGATCACTATACTTTGGAGAAAAGGGAATATCCTAAGACATTGTTACAAAGACATAACGTCTGGAGCATTTCTCCTCAGGCCTTTTCAGCAGAAACCTGAGGAGAAACGCTCCAGACATAATGTCTGGAGCATTTCTCCTCAGGTCTCTGCTGAAAAGGCCTATACAATCTGGTTTGCATGACTTGATCACATCTGAAAAGGCAGCATGCTCCTTTATTCTCATTTATTTGTGACTTACAAAACAGAATCAAGGATATTAAACTAACTAGTATGTCTTAAAGACACTTTTTTGATAATGTGAAAATAGACTATTAAGTTGTAGTAACCAGCCTAAAAAAATCTCCTGGTGTTATTTTACACTCAGGTTTGTGGCAGTGACAGTGGTTGTCTTTTTATTTTTCAAGCCTAAAAAATCTACTACCCTTGGAAGGTAGAAGAAGCAATTGAAGTATTTTATTTTTTTTATCTTAACTATGGACATAGCCACACTTCAACTATTTAAGTTATTGATGCAAAGTGCATAACTCTGTTCTGTCAATACAATCACAATGCTTGTTATTTAACATTTTGGTACTAAGCATGTCTTTCTTTTTCATTATTATGGTTATGTTTGAATAGAATACAACTGCAGATGTACTCAAATAATTCATAATGGAAAGATTCAGTATGCTAGTATTCAATGCAAAATATCATTTTCATTGACAATATCTTTATCTATGAATGCATTTTATTATAAAGATGCTAACAAAAATTGAAAGAAGTATTCTAGTGACATTATCATGGGTTGTTTCAAGATGATTCCCTTTTACTGTGTCATTATTAATTAACCCTGGTATTGACACTACTGATTTCTGTCTCCCTAAGTTGTTTTCTGCATATTTCAGAAGGAATCTCTTTTCTAGTTGCACATATGAAAATATAATAATGTAGCTGATAGAAAATAGAAAGCTTATAGCCATATTTATATATGACAATAGTATGTAAAGCTCAAATTCATTTGTGTAGGAGTGACAACCAGTAGAATTCATACCTAAAATAGGAAAGCAGTTTTGTGTGTGACATCTTTCTTTGTCCAATTCACAATCAGTAATGTGTAGATATTACAGAATCCATACAGGGAGACTATGGTTATGTGGGCTCTTCTAATGATCAGTTTTTCCTACCAAAAAATAAATAAATTAATTAAGAAAGTATAACATCTGCAATCTATGTGAAGAGTAATACTTCCCCTCATGATGTCAAATAATTTGTTGAAATCAGTGAAGCCGTACTTTTTGTTGTGTGTTTGAGGACTAAAATATTTTGTATCTGCTTTCAATCTGCACTTTTAATACTGAATTGCTAGTTCAGATTTATCCTTAAAAGAACTGACAAAAAATATCTCCATCCCAACACCTTATAAATTTGACAAAAACTCTGATTGTTGACCCCTACATGCATCATCCACTGAAATACTTAAATGTTTAGAAGAAAATTTCTGATATTGTGGGCCGTGCTGGAAAGAACAAGGTGTGAGATGTTGATCTGCATGTTTCAATATGTAATGCTAATATATATTTGGTGGAGACACAGCAACTTTCCTTCAATGCAGTTATATTTTTGGCTGTTAAGTATATATATCTGTCAGGACCTTTTATCCAGGCATAACAGAGACTGATCTAACTCAGAGCCCCTCTTAATAAGAACAAATATGATATATTGTATATCAGCTACCTAATAGTGCTTTTTATGACATTCTTCCATGCTGAATTGTGTGAGACTTAGAATGACAACTGTTTGGTAACAGAATGAATATGCTCAGCTTCTGTTATTTTGATCAAAGTTTTAAAGCTGTTGGACCTGTTATACAATACTTACTTCAAAATGGCTATATTTCTTCTATACTGTGAGGGGGTTACAGTATCCAACAGGCAGTGCTTTTATATATTAATAGCATACCTACATAATAGAGACTGAAAAGGTAAAGACTAGATATGGAAAACAATGTGTTTTTGTTATTATACGCCACCCTTTTGTATCTTAATTCTATTGTGAGTCATAGCCTTACTAAGGTTCACATGGCATCTTACAAAAAAATTCAAGGTTTTTAGGCAGTGTATTCTGATGAGTTATTTCAATTCTAGTTACTTAAATAAGTCTTTATGTTTTGGGTAAGGTTTTGCAATTCCAGCAAATCGCATTTTAGGCATTACGTAATGGTCATTCTTGTATTACCATGGCTAGTAACACAACAACCATTTTACATTATGTCTGTCTGCTTCAGCATAACCAAATGATGCATGGCATTTGCGTGTGGTGACCATTGCATGAATGTCATTTCTGACAGATTAAACAAAACTAAATAACGACTATCATAACAATCATCTTACAATCAAGAAATCAAAGAAAATAACATTTAACGTGGTACAGTTAGGGTTGTATGGCTTTTGCCAGTAGACTTTTAGATCTCTCCTCCATTTATTTCAAGGAGTAACAGATCAGCCATACATGGGGTGAATTTGTGAATGCCCACTCAGTTGTCTAGCTCTATTTTGAAAAAATATATTGTATTACACTGTTAAACTTGTAGAAGTTTGCACCAGAAGAAGTAGGCATTTAGGAATATGTCTACTTAGATTTTGTGGAGACATTTTACATGGTAGGAATTAGAAACTTGAAAGCTGATGTTTGATTAAGATAATTTAACTAAATGTATGCTAGTGTGACATGGATGCTACTAAATGTGACATCTGTTAGAATATCACATTTTAGTGGATTCATTTGTGATGCATATTTACTGAACCAGTTTATATCAACTATAAATTCACCACAAGAAGTAATAATCATGACAATGGTTACTGTCCTGGCTCATACAAATGTAAGCTTTCTTATCAATTTTCTTGATGATCAAAAATACTGTTGTGTCTTGTCTTACCATGGTGGTTAACTAAACCTAGGTTGTTTTCTGACAAGCACTATGATCATGTCTTTTATTAAATGCTGGTTACCTCTCTTGCAGAGTTGAGCAGTAATAGACGGGACGTGAACAATAATGACAATTCTTTCAAACTATTGCACTACTATAAACAATTTAGATCCTAGCATTTATTTGCTAAATTATACTTATTCAATTAAAATAAGTTATCTGATAGCTTCATTAGTGGTTCTGAATTGGCTGTTCATATTACTGGCCTGGCTCCCCAGTACCCCACATTCACAATGAGTCTACCAGCTAATCATGAATCCCAGGACCTACTCCAGTATTGCTGGGGCCAGTCATGGATCCCACAGGAGTCCTGGGAGCTTGGCTGCCTTTGCATCCATTCAGTTTTTTTTCCTTATATGTCCTACCACTCCCTTCTCCACCTCTTTCGTTAGCTAACTACATCTGAGGACAACACCTCTTTGGACCATGCCTCCCCTTATAGAACATCATCAGAGAAAGTCCTCTCACCCATGATAGGCTTAATCATCCCTCAATGCCACTCCATTAGTCACCTGAGCTGATAACTGAACCCATGAAGCTTGGGCCATAAGCAGGGCTTTATCCTTCTAAGCCACTGATGTGGCTTAAAGATAGACAACATTTTAGAGATTGAAAACAACATTTCTTCACTTGTCATAGACATCACAAGTAAATTTGATTCCTTATCAATTATTTGAATTAATTCTGTGTCATAATAGCATTAGAAACATTCAACAAACAGATTTTACCTTCAATGAAAGCAAGGTCATTGACTGTGCTGTGTGCTTTTTGCTTTCCACATTTTGAAAAATATGTTCTCCCTTAAAAAAAACTAAGCAATTAAATCATTATACGACTTCTTCAATATGTTTATCTGTCATCAATGATCAGCTCTCAGATTCAATTAAAACCCATGTTAACACAAGGCAAGCGTGGCCTCTGCCACCATATATTTTTATATGTTCCTTAGAGACATTACTTGCTAAAGTATTTTGTAACCTCAAAGATGAAGGTATAACATTTGTTAAATCTTCTATTTGCTTCCTTGCATATACATTTTAATTAAGTACAAGAGTCTTCATAGGCTTACCATACTCAGCAGGCAATCAGTTAACAAAATAATAGCATACCTGTGTCATGTATTTATTCCTATTTACATTATGCTTTAATACTCTATATACAATGTGTTGTATATGCTTATGACTTTTGTACATAGGGCTTTAATTCTCCATGTAAAAAATGGATTTTATGTCATGGCAATGCAATGATTTTTGTCATTAAATAATACTCTATTTTGCAGTGCCATATAAGACAGCATTTGTATTTTGTCTAAGGTATACCTGTAAATATTGAATCTTTCAAGTTAAAGCTACTGCTTTATTTCTGAAAATATTGCAATTAGGAATAACTATTGCACACATTACAGACTACTGTATTATTTGTGAAAACATTTAACTATATGACAACCATAATGTAAAAAGATTGTGCATGGTTGCAGTGTAAGATACACCCTATTACATTCTATGTAAAATAGCATTGTCTACATGGCGCAGACCATGGATGAAAAAGGTCCATGGAGTGGATTACATAACCAGTTAGCAAAAGTAAATAAATAAATATAACCTCCTTTGCCAGTGATATTTTATAGGCTCACAGGTAAGTACTAAGCTTGCTGCCCCTGTGGGCCATTTTAAACCTATCCAGTTTTCCTTTTTGAGTGAGAATTAACCTATCGTAGTTGGTTAGAGATTTGCCTTACCCATCCCATAGTTATATATTGCCCCTAAGGAAAATAACTGGGATCATTCCATAGATAATTTGAGGGGACCCATTCATGGGATAAAGCATTTAGAAGCTTGCCTTTGTCCCTTAGGAGTATTGGGCAGTCCTGTGGTAAATTTTCTATTTCAAAGCAAAAGATCCAAGCTGCATTTGAATATGGACAATAATGAAATTTTATTATGTGGATTGATGGTCTGTTCCAGAGTAACAGTATCCTCTGCATGATATAGCTGTCCCGCCAAATCTTTCTGTTAAATTTGCAGAAGAGGTTTAGATACTTAGACAATTTATGATGCTATTTTACTTGCTGATGTGCAATAAACCCTTAGTATTAGGTCAATGGATGCCTTATATGCAAGATACAGGTCACCTCTTAACAGTCTGTAGGATACAGAGTATAATGACAGGGCTTTGAGTTGGTCCATGTAGGACATGCTGTTTAGGCCTTGTATCTTTTTAGTGTGATAACTCTGTGGGCATTCCAGTTGCTACATGTGTCTGGAACAATGAATGCCAAATGGGACATTATGTTCAATGATTGGCCTAATGAGGTCTGTCTAAAGGGGGACGATGACATTTCTTCTGGACTGCCTAGTAGATTTAACAATTCTTTAAAGACTGTAACTGGTATAACTATTTGCTGGGTATATCAGTACTGTACCATGCCATGGAATACAAATGCAGTTTGGGACAAACTAAGTTGTCCCGGTCCCTTGAGTAAGGGAGTAAAGGGGTGTGGGGAGGATATAGTGGTAGAAAGGAAGGTAAGGATTGCAGTTGGTTAGGATAGTGGGTTTGTGGTGGTGAAAGGGTTAAGGAGAGAGGGAGATGTAAAAGGAAGTGAAGTAGGAGTAAGTGGGACTTCTGACAGTACTAAGGGTTTGGGATTAGAGGAAGTAGGCACATTTGGGGTGAGTTGGTAGAGTGATAACTAGCTTATGTCCAGATGACCTGTAGGTATCGTGGATGAAGGTAGGCCTTGGATGGTGGGGAGAGAAGGGGTTAGGTGGTCTGGGTCAGTTCCCCCTTTAGTGTTTCTAGGGATTAGGTAAAGGGGGGGGCTGGAGTCTGGGAAAATAGTTTGATCTTACTGATAGGAAAGGGTGATAGAGTACTGTATGTGTGGGTGTGTGTGTTTGTGTGTGGGTGAATGGGTGAATGGTCGGGGGGTGGATAACAAAAAAAAAAATATATATATATATATATATATATATATATATATATATATATACAGAATAATGTAGCTATAGAAGTGGATGGGAATAGTGCTAGGCTTACCTGGGTGGGTGAAGTTTTCCTTGCACTTGTCATCCGCTGGTCTACCAGGGATTCATCAGGCCTTGTTGGTGGGGCCATGCCATCGAGGGACATCCGTGGGGGGAGGCTGGGCCTGTCCTTAGCTCCATCGAGTAGCAGGCCATTGGTGCCATGCGGTTGGGGTACAGTTAAAAAAAAAAAAAAAACAATAAGACGTTCCCTTGGTGGTCGTGGTAGGCAAAGGGGGAGTCCATCAGTGTAATCCGGTCCCGGTTAGGTTGGGGGGTAGCAGTAGATCATCCTCTTGTGCTCCCTGTTGGGTTTGTGGGCCGGTTGTGTTCGTTCCTGGGGTAGATGTTCTCCCGCTGGTCGTGGGTGGCAGTTTTCATTGGGGTATAGCGGTGGATCAGCTCCCCGGTGGTCCAGCGTGTTCCCGGCTCCATTTCATTGGTGGGAGTGGCGGTGTTTGTGGTCCGCACTCCCTGGGGGGTTTGTGGGTCCATCCACTCTCCGGTTCCCCTTCAGGATGGTGTCGTGATTATCCAGGTGTCCCTCTGTGTATGAGTAGCTTATCCCTGGAGGGTTTGTGGGTCCAGCGTGTTCCCAGCTCCATTTTCATTGGTGGTAGTGGGGCTGTTTGTGGTTCACACTCCTTGGGGGGTTCATGGCTGTCCGTTTGCCTCTCCAGTTCCCCTTCAGACTGGCGTTGCGGTTGTCCTGTGTACCTTATCCCTGGTGGGTTCGTGGGCCAATGTGTCCATGTTGCTTCCCCAGAGTTCATGGCTTGAGTTCGGGGGGGGTCTGTCGTCTTTTCCTCGGTGGTAATGTTGGCGGGTGTCGGTCCGTACTCCCTGGTGGGTTCGTGGGTGTTGGTCAGTCTGCTGGTCCTTCAGGATGGCGTTGTGGCTGGTCGGGTATCCCTTTCTCCCAGTTTTCTGTGGTGGTGGTGGTGATGTGGCTTCTCCATCCTCTCTGGTAGTGTAGTGGGTTGCTACTGCCGGTCTTTCGGCTGTTAGGTCCTAGTGCCGGTTCACGCATGTGCACTGCATGGAAGAACCGTTACTTAGATAGATGATCGTGCTGGGAGGGAAGGTAAGTGTGTTTAGTCTTGTTTGCGTGAATGGTGAGGGGATTGGATGGCTGAGTGATAGGGAGATAGTTAGAGGGACTTAATTAATTTTATATATATATATATATATATATATATATATATATATATATATATATATATGTATATTTTTTTTTTCCTCTCATAGATACATAGGGGGAGGGATACTGATAGGGGATATGCTAGGGTAGGATGGGGTACTAATGGTAGGAGGTGGCTGACAAGAGGGGTGAAAGGTGACAGCGGGCAGACAGAGATAAATTAAGGTGTGGGGCAAGGCAATACCAGGGGTTTGGGGGGATTAGGGCAGTTGGGCTTATAGAACAATGCTAATATTTTGTTTCTCTTTTTCAGATGGCCAAATTACCGGAGCTGAGGCAGAGGTGGCAAGCAATCGTGGCCCAGGCGGAGGAGCTGTTCCAGGAGGCGACAACATCGGAGGTGGTACAGGAACCTGAGCAGACCCCAGGTTGGAAGAGGTGACGCATGGCAGTGAGAACCCCAGCCGGGGGGAAAAAGCAGCAGGCATCTCAGTAGGGGATGGCAGTTGAGACTCCGGTTCCCAGCACATCGCAAGATGAAGGTGCAGGTAATGGTTTTATTACAACAGCATTGTCGGGGGAGCTAGGGGTTGAGGATGGTGGGGTGGGGAGGGATGACGACTTGGCAGTTGGGGATCTCGGGGGTGGTGTGCAAGGGATAGAGGAGGCGCAGAGGGTGCCAGGTACCTGGTTAGAGATGCGACGGGGGGTGGAGGGGTTCCGGGGACAGTTTGGGCTTGGGCTCAGAGGTAGGCTCTGATTTTGGGCTGCGCTCTGGGGATTGGTTGGCTACCCAGTCTTTGGGGCAGGGGACAGGAGCAGTTATTCTGACTCCTCATATTTCGGGTCCGGTTAAAGAAAAAATTTGGAAAGGGGAGTATGTGGATTTGTTTGAGCTGATTGATGCGGAAGGGGTCCAATGGCTAGTGGAGGCAGAGTCATCTAACAGTAAGGACTTGTTAGTGGCCTTAGCAGCATTGGGAAGGCAGAGGGTAGGTAAGCTTCACCCTAGGACATGGGATAATTGGGTGGTTGACTTTATTTATTTTAGGGCAGTGCAGCTGGAGAAGGATGGGTCCTTGGCTCTGCCACTGCTAGGCTATTTCCTTACCATTCATGAGGCGCAGTGGTTAAGGCTGGGTAATGTGTGGCTCTGGTATGATCAGCGTTTCTGCAAACAGAAGGCTGTGGACCAGTCACTTCATTGGGAGGTGCATCACCCAGATCTATGGTTGGCTACGAGGATGGATAGTTACATGGGCTCTAACAGAAGGATGAGTGGACCGGAAACAGTAGGTGTGTGTTGGTCATTTAATAGTGGCTCCTGTTCATGGGTGGGGTGCAAATTTGCCCATGTTTGTTCGAGATGTGGAGGGGGTCTTTCGGCCACTAGCTGTGGTCAGCAGTATTTGTCCTGGAACTCCAATGCGATGAGTCATGAAGGTGGTTTTGGTGGGCAAGGCTTTTAGCTGGCCCAGGGGAGGGGTAATTTTTGTGGGTCCTGGGGATTTGGACTCTGGTTCTTTAGAGGTAATAGAGGGAGGGGTGCCATTCCCTATTAAGGTGGAGATTCTCCAGGATAAGCTTCATCGGTTTCCGGGCTTGGCCATCAAAGAGGAGATAACACAAGGTTTTCAAAAGGGGTTTCCTATTAAGACCACAATGGGAAGGGGTGGGGGGGTTGCAAGAATTTACGATCTGTTCAAGGTAAAGAGGACATCTTGGAGGCTTTATTGGAGAAAGAGAGTAGGGCGGGGCGGTTATTGGGTCCTTTTGATAGTCCACCTTTTAGTACTTACAGGGTGTCACCTTTGGGGTTGGTGCCAAAGAAGTGAGAAGGGGAATTCAAAGTGATACATCACTTGTCTTATCTGGAAGGGAATTCAGTAAATGATTTTATTGCAGAAGAGGAGGTTAGGGTGCATTACGCTTCCTTAGATGATGCAGTAAAAGTGATTAGGGAATTTAGGGAGCCATGGTTGGTTAAGGTCAACATTGAGTCAGCTTTTTGATTGTTGCCTATTAGGAGGGAGGATTGGCCACTATTGGGGATGCAAGTAGGAGAGAAGTACTACTTTGATAAAGCTATGCCCAGGGGTTGTTCAGTGGCATGTGCGACACTTGAGAAGTTCAGTACAGTATTGCATTGAATTTGGCAGCAAAAAGCGGAGACTCAAAAGGCAGTGTATTATTTAGATGATTTTCTGTTGGTGGGCGAAGGAAAGGTAGGAGCACAGGAGGGTTTGCGGGAGTTTACAGTCATGTGTGAGGAGTTAGGGGTACCATTGGCTCAGCATAAGATGGAGGGTCCGGCAAGGGCATTAGAATTTCTTGGATTAACAATTGATGCGGAGTAGGGATTGTTTTGTTTACCACAGAATAAAATAGAGAGGCTTAGGTCGGTGATACGTTCGGTGTTGGGTAAGGATAAGATTTGAATTTGTTCAGTTATGGAGTTGCTGGGGCTTTTGAATTTTGTCTGCCAAGTGGTACATCCAGGGTGAGGTTTTTGTAGGTCACTGGCAGACTTGCTGAAAGCGAGTAAAAGCAAACATCATTTGGTTAGGGTAACCTAATTGGTGCGGGAGGACTTGGGGTTGTGGAACGGATTATTGCAACAATTTAATGGGATATCTTTTTGGCAGTAAGACTGGGTGGGGCAGGACGAACTTCAGTTGTTTACTGACGCAGCTGGGGGTGCTGGCATGGGGGCCTATTTTAGGGGTCGTGGTTTGTGGTTGAATGGCCTCAGGATTGGGAGGAGGTATGGAAGTGGGATGTGGCCTTTCTGGAATTGATGCCTATATGGGCAGCTTCAGTGGTGTGGAAGGAGCAATTGAGGGGCAAACGAGTAGTTTTTCACTCAGACAATATGGCTGCAGTGAGGGTATTGCAAAAGAAGACAGCTAAGTCGGGCTTGTTATTGTTGGTATTACATAAATTGGTTTTGCAGAGCCTTCTAATAATTTTTTCTTTTACAGGAGTGCATGTGCCTGGTGTAAGGAATGAGATTGCTGACAGCTTGTCCCAGTTTCAGTTTCGCAGGTTTCGAGCGTTGGTTCCATGGGTGGAAGAGATGCCAGAAATCCTGCCAGAGGAGGTGTGGAATCTTGGGTCGATGTAGCCAGGCAGTTGGTGCAGCATTCCTGGGCCCCTTCTACAAGGAAGGCGTATGGTAGGACTCTTTCTGATTTTAATAAGTTTATTTTGCAGCTGCCAGAGGAGGAAGGGGTATGGTCAGAGGAATTACTACTGTGATATGTAGCTCGTGCTTGGGGGTTAGGCAGGGCTTTGCAGATGGTTAAGGTGGATTTGGCGGTGATTAGTATTTTCGCTAAGGTAGCGAGGTTGCAGGATTTCACTAAGTCTTGGACATTAGGGCATATGTTAAGGGGATGGGGTAGAATAAGGATACCTGATGCCCAATTACGAGGGTTATATTGAAAGTTTTGTTGAAAGGGTTAGGTTTGTTGCAAAAGGGGTCTATGGATTATTTTATGTGGGGTACGTTATGTACATGGTTATAATTTGGCGCTTTTCGTATTTCGGAGTTGTTAGGCTCATTATATTGGAAGGATGTCATTATAGGGGAGGGCGAGGATACTACTGCATTAAGGAGGAGTAAGACAGATCACTTGGGTAGGGGATGTGTGGTGGTGCTTAAATCGGACAGGAATCATTGCATTTGTCCAGTAATGTGGGCAAAATAATTTGTGAGGAGGCGAAAGGGGAGTGTGGATCAGTTAATTTTTTGTTCAGTGGATGGGAAGGTGGTGTCAAGTAGTAGATTCATACTTTTGGTGAGGAAGGTTTTAGGTTGTATGGGATTTCCGGTGGAGAGGTTTGCAGCTCATTCGTTCAGGATAGGTAGGACTTCAGATTTAGCTAGAGAGGATAGTTCTATTGAATTGATTAAAAGGGTGGGGAGGTGGTCTTCAAATGCATTATTGTCTTATATTAGATAAGTTGAGGTCTGATGATTAATTTTTCTTCTTTTCTTTTAGGGAAGCATATTATCATCTTGGGGCATTTGTTCATCCACTGGGCAGAGAAGCATTCTTTAGTTAGGGATGATGGGGTAAATTTGGGTTTAGCACATTTAGCGTGGTCAGTGTCCTGGCATGGTGTTAGGGGGCTTAAGTGGAATGGGTTGTTACATGAATTTGAGAAGGCTAAACTGAAGGTGGGTTGTCCATGTATATTGGTCATTCATTTAGGGGGTAATGACTTGGACATTGTTCCTAAAAAACAATTGGTGGACATTATGTTGCGAGATATGATGAGATCACAGGCATTGTACCCGGGTATTGAAATTGTGTGGTCAGAGTTGGTTCCGCATCTGTGTAGTCATACGGCGATTGAAAGGGTTAGAAGGTGTGTGAATCAAAGGTTGGCTAGGCAATTAAGGATTTTGGGGATGCATACTATTAACCATAGAGATTTTGGGGATGGAGAGGAGTCTTGGTATCGGACGGATGGAGTACACCTTAATGATGTGGGTCTGGATCTTTTTAATTTGCATCTGAAACTCTTTTTAGAGGATATGATTGTGGCTAAGGTTTAGTAGGGGGAACAGCCTGGGATCAGGCTGGTGGCGGAGAAGAGGGCAGGATCGTCCTCTTCTGTTCCCCCTCTAAAGAAAGTGTATTGGTTTATGGTTTTGGTTTGGTGTGAGGTGAGTAGGTATGCTGCCTCTTTATGTGGGTGAGTAGGTACGCTGCCCCAGTGGAGAAGGTATCAAGGTGAGTTGGTACGCTGCCTTGAGGTAAAGTTCATCCAGGGTGAGTGGTGACACTGCCCGGAGATCATTGTTATTGAAGAAGTTAATTAATGTTGGTTTTTGTGTACATAGTTCATTGTATAATACATTTTAATAAAGGTCAAATGTCTTTTTATGTGTAGTGTAGTTATTTAAGGGGGGATGGAACAACTAACTATTAAATTTGATTTCACCTTGCATGAAGTTTTTTGTCACCAAACATTGTATAAAAGGAAAATTATGTTTTTCTTTAGCTTCGGTATACCTTTATAAAACAAAAATCATTGTCAATAACATACTCCCAGAAATTCCTATATCGTACAGAGTATTTACTAATATCAAGAAGAATATTACTATGTTTTACTAAAAGAACCAACCTCAGTATATAATCAGGTACATCAAAAACTCCATATGTGGCAGCAGTAATTATAAAGCAGCAAGCAACGACCAGTACAAAACCATAAAAACAACACTTGAATAAAAAATAAAATAAAATAAAATTCACAGAATGAAATAAAATCCACAAAATTAAGTACTTTTGTCTAATTTAAAAAGACTTCATCAGAACATTATATGGAGTTTTTGGTGTTATTGGTGCTTGTTGTCTCTGTACCAGTTTCTGGTTTGTGAATATAATCAGGTAAACCTGTGTATCTACAGCTTAAGCTCTTCTACTGTGGCTCTGTTGGCAACCTTTAACACATGATTTAGTTCAAACCTGTTTTGCTTTTAATAGATATTTGTACATAATAACTCTTGCTTCTCCTTACCCCAAGGGACTATATATAAAATTGTTGTCAGATTTCTAGATAGCTTCTATTTTTTTATACACCCAGAGCAATGTCTCTTTCGAACTTATATCTGAATACATTAAACGATAACTTCTGTATAATTTGGTATACAGCTATTTAGTGCTAGATATGCATTTCATAAATTCAAGATCTCATAATGGGGGCATTGATGAAAGGATAAAATGGTTAAAAATACTGTTCTACCTGAACGTAAGTATCATTTTTAACATAAATGGAAGCAGAAGTTATCTTTCCTTGAAAGTAGAAATTCTGATTATTTTTTTCTGTGTTTGATAAAGTTAGTGGCGTTGTTCTTAGTTTATAAGGGTTATAGTCAGCAAAATTGGAACTGTAGAGAATTGTGATTATTGTTTTCCTATAAGTGATGCAATTCCTAAACGTGTGTCAACCTTGTTTCTAATATTTAGGGAGATTTCTCCTTTCTCCGAGTTAGAGCTATTGTGGAATTTGTATACATAAGTTTAGAGGGTGTGGGGTCTTGCCCCCCATTTGGGGATGCAGGGTGCTTGTCCTCCTTTAAAAAAACTCTGACTTTTATTTTTTCTCCATTATGTTCATTGAATGCTTGTATATTTAAATTATAGCGGAAATAACATATTTGGTCAAGTTTTAAACTAAATGTGATTCTACCAAATTAATCTCCTAGTTTGATTTTGACTTTTTTCTGCAAAATGTGATTCTGCCATTGGTATTGGTGACAAAAGGTACAATATGTTCACAAAGCAACTATAATGACAACAGATCTGACAGAAGTTTAACACTCTATAATTGCAATGCTCAGAGTCTGGAAAACAGTGTGATAAACGAAATAGCACAGTGAATGTACAGAACTATAAAACTGTTGCAACAGCGGACACTTGAAACTCCACAAATGAATGTTTATCAAGATACTACAAAACAAATGAATCAGTAAAAACATCAGAGGAGGAGCAGTAACTTATGGATATACACTATGTTGCCTCAGTCCTTGTGCAAACAAATGACAATTGAATCTGAGGCATTTCAGTTATATAATGTTTTACAGTACTATAGCACTTTTATTATGCTACTGAACCCCAGGCATCGATCAAAGAAAGCATTGGAATCCATATTACCACATACTGAATATGAGGTATAAAACATAACTGGGCGATTTCAATTAACCTTGCGTATATTGAAACACTTTAACAACTAGTGACTGGTATGCAAAAGGATATTATTATTTAATGTCATGGTTCATATCAATTAAAATTTGAAACAAGAAGGGAGAAACTACTTTAGACCTTGTTGCTACAAAAATACCAAATATAATTAATAACATGCAGACTGCTACACCACTTAGTACATCTGATCACAATCCAGTTGTATTTGATTTATCAGCATCATCCAAGCTTAAGACAACAATAAAAATATAATTATGGGCTAATTAATTATCAAGATTTAAGTATATATATATATATATATATATATATATATATATATATATAAAACACTGAGTTGCAGAAACAATTATATGGCAAAGGATGTGTTTATTGCACCTTAGGACATGTGCTGAGAAATATTGTGGAGGTGACAGCAATCTGTAATTATGATAATCCAAAGCATAAACTACTGATCTTGGGGAACTTTTACTTAAGTAAATTGTGTGTGTGTGTGTGTGTGTGTGTATATATATGTATATATATATATATATATATATATATATATATATATATATATACACACACACACACACACACACACATATATATATATATATATATATATATATATGCAACTACCTTATATTTAAGTCACTTTGAATATTTAATAGAATAACTTCTTCATAACTGACACCAATTTTCTCATCTCCTTATTCCTGTCTTTCATTTGTACTCTATATACTTTTCTCCTATATAATTATTTATCTCATCTTAACACCTTCTTGCCTTTTCTTGTATGTGCTTTATTACCATTCGTATCTTCCTTCCTTCACCTTCTTATCTTTTTCATTTATTTATATATATATTTCTTTATCTACTATAACAATATCTATTATTCCTGAATTTTCTTCTACATTTTTCTGCTGATTTCTACTTTATCTTCACTTTAAGATAATTTATTTCATGACGTTACCATCCTGTATCAGTTTTTATACTTACTTAAATATTTTGCTACTCTAATTAACTCAGAAATCTCTCTGTATAATATGTTGACATTATTACTATTGTAATGTTCCAAAAATATTTATTTGCAAAAATTGTGTTTATTTGTTACTTTGTTTTGCATTGGAGATGTTCTTTCTGGGTCTCCTCTGAAAAGGGGCTTTGCTGCCCAGTCAGATTACCACAGTAGATAAATGCAAAATAAATTAATAACTATTTTGTCATAATTTAAGAAACGTTACTGTTGGAACAAATGCAGTTAAATAAATTTGGTAAGAAAATGAAACACAAAACTTTGCAGAAGTGCTACCAGGCAATACTGTGTAAAGCAAAAAAGTAGAAACAACAACTAAAGAATTAGCACTTTTGTTCCTTTTTAATCAAACCATGGAACTTCATCAGAAAATAAATTCCTTATCCAGAATTCATTTAAATCTCCCTCCCTTGATGATGCACAGCCATGATTGACCAATCACAAAGTTACAAATACAAATCCAGTAAAAAACTTTAAAATATGGACGTGAAAATATTTAATAAAACAATAACAAGAAACAAATTACTTAAATATGACATATACATAATGAATCTTAAAACAAGTCAACCTTACAGAATGTACAAATGAAATAAGTATAAGTTTTAGCAAACATTTCACATCTATATTTTCGTTCAAGCCAGGGAACTTATCCACTCTCAACAGAATCTGCCATTTAAGTTCCCTGGCTTCAAAGTTGCTTTTGCAACTAAAATCAATCATCTCAGTATTGACTTTTTCCAAAATAGAAGAATGGAACTTGCAAAAGCCTTTACATTCTATACTATGTTTAGCAAGGGCATTTGTTAAGTCACAATATTTAGAAGATGAAGAGACTGGACACGACCACCACAACGTATATAAAATCCAGTTTAATAGATAAAAATGAGCGCTTTCACATGCTCCACTGGCATGCTTCTTCAGATTTAACATACATTTACTCCAAAAGACACTTAAATAGCAAGGACTTAATTAGATAATTAGTTAAATATGCAACTGAAGGGTGGAGTTTTTTTAACCACCTAAGAAAGTGCCTTTAAAAGGCAATATTAACTACTTAAAAGAAGAAATGAAATTAAATAATATACAATATGTATAAAAACATGTTCTTATATAATAACAAAACAAATGAAGAAGCAAAACAAACAGAAGACCAAAATCAAAAAAAATATACAGCACCCATTCTACAAAAACTCTTTCTACAAAAAGCTTTTAAAAATAAGCTTATTGTAGCATAGTCCCTATACTATTTTGTTCCATGATAAGTGCTCATTCACTATATGTATACGAGCACTTATTCCTATCTAAAACAATTTATTCCTAAAAGAAGCAAATGTTTCAGCAGCACAACTAAATATACCAAATGCATACATATAATACTAAGACATTGACTAAGGCTATGTATAAACATATACTCCACCCTTCAGTTGCATATTTAATTAATTATCTAATTAAGTCCTTGCTATTTAAGTGTCTTTTGGAGTAAATGTATGTTAAATCCGAAGAAGCATGCCAGTGGAGCATGTGAAAGCGCTCATTTTTATCTATTAAACTGGATTTTATATACATTGTGGTGGTCATGTCCAGTCTCTTCATCTTCAGTGTTTTCCTTTTCTGGGACGTGTACCTTTGGACGGCAGCTGTACTTGGATATATCTTAAGTCACAATATTTAACAACTTTATTGTAGTCTCTAAGTCTCACCCTTAATTTTCTAATGCTGTTTCTGACATAAAATTGTGGGTAGTTGCTACATACTGCCAAATAAACTATACAAGCTAATATGGCAGTTGTATCTATCATGTGCCTCAAACGTAAAACTAATACTTTCAAAAAAGATTGTACTGATTTTACTTATTTACCTACATTGTTTACAGTTGGCACATGAAAAAGTGCCAACTGTTTTGTTGAGTAAACTGTTTTCATTGAGAAAATCCTTTTCTAAAAGCATTTTCAGGTTTGTTGATTTTAAAAACAAACTGTGGAACCTCTCCTAAAATTTAACTCTGGATTTCCAGTGATAATTTTTTAGTTACTAGTTGTAATCTGCCTGACATCTTGACTATCTCCTGTCAGTGGAACTGAAGTGTACACTTTTTGTCATTTCCAATTCTTGTAATATCCCTACTAAAGACTATACCTTCTGTATGAAATTCATTAATCAAAATGGGCGGAAACTTATTTTGCCGATTACTGACAACTTTGTGTGTCACTTGAAGGTGGTCAGTCAGAAAATATCCTCCTTCAAAAAATAATTCTTGCAAAAAATCAGTTTCTTTTAAAAAAAAGTGTCATCATCACTAATAATCCTACGAGCTCTAATAAACTGCCATTGAAATTTTTTCATTTTTCATATATTTGGGGTGTTGACTCTGGAAATGCAGGTAATTGTTTCTAAACATATTTTTTTCTGTAAATGTTGCTTACAAATACTTGTCTGTGTCCATTTTTATGGTCACATCTAAATATGCTAAGAAAATGAAATAAAAAAATCATATTTCATAAAACAGAATTCTAAAATAGTCTGCATATGGTTACAAACAATAAGACACATTTTCACACATACATTAACTCAATTAATAAAAGCATAGAGCAAGTTAAAATGCCACTGTAAAGGATGTACAAAAAGAAAGCAAATACATGGAATATATATTTTACAAATGGCTCCTCTAACATTGTAAAAACATTTGCATTTGTAAAATGCAATGGCATACCAAACATAAATAAATGCACAGTGGTAACTTGTATGATAAGAAATGCTATAAATAAAATTAAAAACTCTATTCATAAATGTATAGATGATGTTACTGCAGTCTTATTATTTAAAATGAAAGTGAAACTTGAAACCATGCTGTATTCTGTTTTAATATAGTTCCACTAATGGGAATCAATTGTTTATAAGAAAGTAAACAATTATAATGTTAAAAATGCCAGACTATAATACCTTACATCTAGACTTAGTAAGTGTTGTATAAGATGCCTTTGCAATTATTTGACAATACATCAGTTTAGCATCAAATGATATTTTCCAACATTGCCTTATTAAAATATATTCTAACCTCACAAATCTAATTATTTTAGGACCAAATAAACAAGGCTTTAGATTTAGGCCTAAATAAAGGATTGACTTATTTAGTCTGGGCACAAGCCTTTGATCCACTGCTTCATTAAGTGATTTACAAAGCCATTTGTTTGCTAAGATTTACCCTTATTTTATTAGATGCATTAACTCATGGCTAACAGGAGGATCACACTCTATAATAATCCAGTAAATTCAATCTGACTATATGACACAGATCAGGAGTACCATAAGTTCAGTACTTAGACTGTTAATAAACACTGCTGGCTCTGTGAATACGCAGACAGCTGTAAAAATCATTTTCCTACCAACTAGTGATGGTGACTTCATAACAAACACCTGTATGGCTTAGACAGAACATATGGACCCCCCTCACCTCTTCTCTCAATTATCACCATGGATTCCACTTAAGCATTGAAGAATACACATAAATAAAAAGAAGGAAATATTTCTATCAATACAGACAAAAGAAAACAGCACTTGGGGGCATATAGTCTAAGAACATACAACCATCAACCCCCTTAAAAAGAATCTAAGATCATTAACCCCCTACAGGGTCATATATGCTGCAGTTCAATAGTCCCTAGTACTACCCCACCTAAAACTATAATGTGGAGAGATACTTCTTATCATTTATTAAATGCATGTGCTATTCACCCCACCACCAGTGTATATAAAGGTCAAAATGACCACATGATTCTTGAACAGCAAAACAAAAATATCTGACCAACAATTCCAGTGAAAATTTTCAGTGAGACAAAAATAACAGCTTCAGTGCCAAAGTCTTGCATTTTTACTACACTAAATATAAATGACTAAAGCCAAATGTGTCTTGACATGCACAGTGTTGTTGTTGTTTGTCTTTTTGGCTTTTCCCGGTTAGGGGTTGCCACAGCGGAACTTTGGTCCGCTAATGATTGGCAGTCGATTTTTATGGTGCCGAGTTGCCAGCCCGACACCCAACCTTCAGCAAAGGCACACCCATTTACACATGTCTTTCGGAGGCCACTCGACCACGGGGAGGACATGCAGACTCCACACAGAAGGCACTCCAGCCGAGAATTGAACAGGAGAACCTCTTGCTGTGAGGTAACAATGATACCGCTGTACCACCGCAGATACAGTGTGACCCAGAGAAATGCAGAATTAAACTAATATATTCCCAGATATTCTTTTATGCTACTGTTGGGAAGAGCCTTTGATACACTTTATTCTACTTATGCATTCTTGTATTTATACACGCATTTAAATAGTTTGATCTGCACAAACCACTCTTCTAAAATGACCTATTTCTGATATAGCCAAATAAAAAGAAAATGTATCATGTATGGAGAAACAGACAATAAACCTGTATAATTATAAAACATCTAGAAGTCCTGATATTAATAGGTTGTTCCAAAAGGCGTAATTTTCTTGTCAATCCAGTCTAGCAAGAAAATTATTTTCTGCAACAGCAGAAATTGTGTTCCTTAGCCTTGTTTGCTTTCATTCTGGTTTAATAGGTCAGTGATGGCTTCATGCTAAGGTCTGAAACTCTTCAGTGGAAGACTTACATGCACAGCTGTATGCTAATAGCTTTCTCTATTAATCTGAATCATGTAATAGCAGGGGTATATATCTAAAAGTCCAAAGTGAGGTATTTTGTCCTGTGAAATAAATAAATACTGCCTTTTCAGATTTGTAGACCAACACAAGTGTAGCATTCAAAAAGTGTATGTGTGTCTGTATTTGCTTGATGGTTGGTTACACTGCAAATGTACTTATTTACTCAGAAAAATACCATCACAGGAATTCAGCCAGATGGCAGCAGTGTGAATGTTCAGGTTCTGTACCCTGCTATATTGTATAGCCTTTATGAACATGACATCACATAGAGAAGCCTGAATTAAAATCTAATGGGATACTGATAATTATACAAGTGTGTTATGATATCCTTAGTGGTTAGCATTTAAAATTGTTTTAATTTAAGTTGAGTTCTATGTACCCCTGAGGTGGCAATGTAAGAATATACTTGATAGAGTAAATAGAAACTTGTAAATGGATTCATGTCAGATTGGTTGATGGTAGTTTCATCAATCACAAATTCAAAAAAAAAAAAGTTTAAACAAAATCACTTTTGGCAAAAATCTAAAAAAAAAAAAAAATATATATATATATATATGTTTTGTAGGGGCATGCCCACCTGCATCCTCATGTTGGGGGGGGCCCTCATATACCTGTGAACGCAATTTACTCTGAGGTGAACAACACTGGAGAAAAGGGAATACTCTACTATCACTGAAAGTGCCTTCATATAAACTTTTTCAGCTGACTTGTGTTCAGTCAAACAGCCTTCACTGGAATGACATGTCCTTGCACCAAGCTGTAAGAGAATGTTGTAAAACTTGGTTTTATATCATTTGATGGTAACAGATTTTTCTACTCCATACGAAACTCTGAAATTAAGATTCTACACAGTCTGTCTCTTTATACTCTGGGATATATGACTGCAAGAGGAATCAGGTTGTAGGCATGAAATTTTGTTTTGCTCATGGCCTAACTTAATATATGTATGTAGCCTTTATTAAGAAAAAGAAACCTCACTGTGCACTTCCAATTATGATCTACAGTCAGGTGTAATTGATAAAAATACTGCAAGATATGGAAATTCATATTTTATCTTGTAGCACAGCACATAAAGATTTTTGTAGGAATGTAGTTTATTTTTAACTAGAAAGTCCAAGTATTTCAAATTTGATAAAGTAGTGGGTGCTGTGTGTTTACTGCAGAGTGAGCCAAATAAATGAAATCTGAAAAGTTTCTTTTGTATAGACCACAAAGTCTAGTGGGGATATCACTGCTCTGCCTCAGCAGAACTCACATTTCACTATTACAATATTATTCAATGTTTCTGTACATGAGAAATCTATCAAAGGTATTATTAGAAACATTAGGAAAATCTTGGAAGGTACAGAGATCATTTGTCCAGTACCTAGATTTGTAAAAAAAAAAAATATATATATATATATATATATATATATATATATATTTTAAGAATTTTATTCAGGAAAATATTTTCATGCACAATAAACCTCAGCAATGACCTCCATTGCTACTTTGATTTTGATAAGCATAATACTTTAATAATGGCACAGCATAAGCTTAGACATCATAAGGTTCTAACTATTCTAATACAAACCAAAAATATGCGCAATTTATTCTGAGTGACCAGAAGTTGCTTTGAAACTTTTAGTCAACTTAGGTAAACTAAACTACAGTTGGAACAATATTACTTCAAACAAATACATTTATAATTAGAATTCAGAAAAATAAGTGCAAGGTATACAAGAGAAGTACATCTCTGCAATACCATTTTTGCATTCAAAGACAACTTTACCACATTGTTTTTGTAACAAGATTACAGCACTGTGGTATGCTGTTTCCCTGGCTATACTAAGTGCTAATGAGGCATTCTGGTCAAGAGGTATATGCTAATTAGACATGTGGTCTCCCCTAGAACTACCTATGTTAAAGCATTTGTGCAGTAGATTGATTTAAAACATCATTGTGCTGCATAAGTTAGGACAGCCACTTCTGACAATGAACACTGCCAAAACTCAGTGTTCATCTGTCTTGGTAGTCGTAAGATCTGGGGAGTTTAGTGATCAAGTAGTTAAAGGATTGTGTATATGAGACTGTGTATGAATGCCTGGAAGGTTGCAGTAGGAGGGTTAGAGACGGGATTAGGTGTGTACATGGGTTTTTGTCTCCCTGAATGCAACTGCGTGTGTCGAGGTCTGTGTGTGTGAGATGGGTGGCTATCATGCTTCCACAAACCTGTAGACTAATAAAGCCACAGTATTGGGTTAGGTTGGTAAAACACAGTAGCCACCAAGCATAAATCTGAACCCAATAGCAACCAGAGATTACTCTTTATATATGGGTCAGGGGAACAACTATCTACCATGGTATCTCTGTAGAGATTGATCAGGGGAAATACCAACCACTGCAGATTGCACTTTCATCTCATGACTTATACCACTGTGCATGTTGTAATGACTTTAAGAAACTTGTATTTTTTGTCAATGGTAAGGTAGTGAGGGCTGTGCGAGGTGGTGATATTGATGGTTGTTTGAATTCAAAGAACTTGTTTGACAGTTAAAGCTCAATGCCTCATTCATCCTTGGCCTCAATGACAATATTTCCATTAACAGTGTTTTTTAGGATGTGAGCTAGTATGCTTTAATTATGAGCTCTTAGGGACAGTTGTGGTCAAAGTTAGCATATATTTATCAGAAATTTTAGTTCATTTTTTATACAAGTTAATTTTGAAACAATTGGCTTGATACATTTATGTTTACTTTGAAATGAATGTTATGATATATTTAATATTGAATTATTTATTACCTTTATAGTTTTAGTATGTATGAACTGATTTTTTTTATTTATATTTTATTCAGTATATGTTGATGGTGCTGTGATTGGTTTATGTTTATTTAAGGCTGCTTGTTAATTTAATTAAAAACTCTGATGAAGTCATTTGTATTTGGACAAATGTACTTAGTTGTGTGATTGTGATTTTACTAAAAATAGCAGAACCACCTATCCTTATTTTCCTTTACTTGTTCATCTGCTGTTATGTCTCAAGGAATTGGACATTAATGAATCAGTTCAATTTCTGTTTGTTACATTAATTATGTTACTAAAGCTTTATACAGTTCAGGCTTTTCATATTTAGTTATCAGTGATATGTTATCTTTTCCAAATGTTGATGGGTACAAGCCACAGGTGTCCACTGGTGTCCTTTAACACACTATTTTAATTCACTTACTAGAATTATTCTTTTCTATAACTCTCCATAACCCTAGCCTTATCAGTATAAAATATTGGAATCCATATTTTAATAAAGATTCTTTTGCAGATTATGTTCTATTGCACTTTCAAAATTCAGTGGAACCTATTCTACATTTAGTATATATCATATGAACCTACGGTAGTATACCAAGTTGTAAATTACATGTTGATAATTTAACAATATTTCTGATAAAAAAAACAAATAACTTCATATGTCCTCCTTTTTGGAAGGATTATTGTATATCAGATTATTGTATATTAGAATGATCTGAAGGATTTAGTGTTGAAGTACAAACAGGATATCTGCCTTTATCCACTTTACTTCTGGCTAAACATGGCTTAGAATCAAGACAGAACCTGACGTGGAATAAACTTAAATATGTCTCCTGGCTAGATCTTATGTCATCCTGATGAATATATTCTTCTGGATTTTTAATTTCTATAAGAATTCATTTCTACTTGACCTAAATGATTGAGTTAATGTAGCCAACAAGATAACTCTGATGTCCCTTTGGAATACTAGTACTTTTTGTATCAGTTCAAGTAATCTCAGACCCAAAAAGTAAAGTACTGCTTAAACTAATCAACTTACTGTTTTTTTTCTACACATAGTCTAGGTTGGTAAACCTTGTAGCATTTCTAGTCACTTTGAATCAAGCACAAATGATAGTTCTACAATAATGTAAAACTACTATGAACACAGCTGGAATGGAGCGGACATAAACTTATTATGTTTTAATAAAAATAATACACATTTTTATTAAAATGTAATAAATTTATGTCTGCTCCATTCCAGCTGTGTTCATGGCAGTTTTACAGTATTGTAGTTCTAATATTGTTTCTTTTTTTTTTTGGTTAACAAATGTTAGTTCCTCTGAATTAAAATGATCAGATTACTACTAAGGTAAGGTAAAGTTTTGGAACCTAAGAAAGAAAATTCTTCATATAGGGAAAATATTATACATTTTCCTAAAAATACCCTTCATGTATTAATATGCTCCTAATTCTAATTGTTCGCAATGCCCTGAAGAATGCTGACCTTTTACATGAATTTATATTACAGTAATCACTTTTTAACAATGTTAGAATTTTAATAAATACACTTTTAAATTTGTCACAAGTTTTTTACTGAAAGTATCTCAATCTGCATACAAACACCAGAAAGAATATAATATTATTGATTTAAGAAATGAGGAATCATCAACAAATTAGGAAAAGTACCACTCCTCGTTTAAATCTTATATGGACCGCTGCTGCCAAAGTATTATTTTTATTTAATTTCACACAAATAAATTCAAATTCATTGCCATATTTCTAAACAACCCAGTACCAAGTTCTATCAGGAATAGAGTTTTATA
Source organism: Protopterus annectens (assembly GCF_019279795.1). Lineage (NCBI taxonomy): Eukaryota > Metazoa > Chordata > Ceratodontiformes > Protopteridae > Protopterus > Protopterus annectens. Next base: position 711,646,876 of record NC_056743.1, read on the forward strand.
AGAAATATAGTAAAATTAAATTCAAAACAAGTCCAGCATCCACTTTGCTCAATCATATATCTTCATTGTCACTGAACCATAAAAAAGGGCAAACACCACTTTAAGTAAAGGTCTACCCCATTGCACTGCGTCAAATGCAGTTTAAAGCAAAAATGTGAATGTATCAATACAATTAATAATATACAGTCTAAACCATGACAAAATCAAAAACAAGATTTAAACAGCAGTGTCAATGCAATCAAATGATTCTTGCAAACAAAATAAAAAATGTACATTAATTATAAGCTTTTCATTGACAGTGTCACTTGATATTCACTGATATTGCCAGTGTGTCACTGAGAAGATTACATGATCTCTTCAACCAGCACGTGTGTGCTGCCACATGTATGATTATTCATTGACTCAGTTTTGTTTTATTTAGTTTGTTAAACCACAGAGTTGTTGGTCTAAATTTTCAGCATAAAAGGATGCAAAATAAAATGCTGATCCAAAGTATAGACAAGTGAAGCCACTAGGTAATCAGAATCACTGAAAAAATAAATATTACAGTTGACTTTCTGGATTTTCATTTAATCATTTAACTATTTCTAAAAGTTTAATTTTCTTTATCTAATGATTTGTAAAACTTGGTTGTTAAATAATAGATGGAGATATTTTTCAGCCATATCACAGGTCAGAAGGGCTACAGGAAGGATTACATGCAGGAATAATTTAGCCTGATGTCAAGAGCTTTGCTATCCCCCTAGGCCTTGGCCAGTTCTTTCCCACCAGTATGCAAGGACATCAGATGTATAAGAGCTGCATTTACTGATTATCACCTTCATGTTTTTTTTTTTTTTTTGTTCTGACCACTGCCACATTAGTTCCAGTCCTCCATGTCCACCCAAGTCTCTATCAACATGCAGTAACATATAGTAGAAGAGGAAGAAAGGCCTGAGAGGGAAAGCAGTAGAAAGGTATACACAAACGGGTAGGGAGCCACCCCCAGAAAGAGTACTGAGAATGAGAATGAACTAGGAAACAATGTGGATGGAGGGAGGTGACATGGACTATGACAATGAATATACCCCAAACACATACATTTATGGTAAGTTCCTAACACAGCTGTACTATGTACTTATTATAATAGTTCTAACTTTTGGGAAGAATCCCAAAGTTATAGGATTTTCAGTCATGGAGAGGCATTTAGGAAAGAAAACTTTGCAAAACAGCAGTAGCTGATTGTGCACTACCACTAAAAGCTACCCCAAATAATAATGCATATGGAAAGTTGTGTGTGCTGACCCTTACAGGGGAGGCTGTGATGACTGTAGAGGAGAGGGCTCTCAAAAGCCAAGGAACAAATATGCAATGAGCTTTGTAAAAGCAAAAAATGCAATAAGCAAGCCATGTGGAGAGTGCTTGTTTACTTGCTTCCATTATTTTCCATTTGCCAAGGGTAGAAATAAATAATCACTTTTTCTAAATTCTTTAGATGTGTGCATGTAAAATCTCAGTTGCCAGTGCACAGCAAAAGAATGAAGTTACTTTTCCATCTTGTTTGGAGTGTAGGAAAGAAAAGTGGAAAGTGAATGGATAGATTTAGGGATAACACATACCTATGACTTTTTGGGGAGAAAGCAGTACAGCTTTTGGCAGCTGAATTATGTGCTCATATAGGTACATGCCAAATGAGACAATATATTTTATTATGGGTCTAATCATAGTGGACTGGAGGGGGTCTAAATTCCATGGAACAGAGGATATCCCTTAATTAACTAACTAGATTAGATAAAAAGATTTTCTGTCTATATTTGAAGTGTACTAGTCAAAGTGGAATTCACTGTCCAAAAAACTAAGCTTCTAATGACATTATCGGTAATGAGGAAGTGCCATCTGTGTGGTAGTTGCAGGGGTATTCTTGTTTCCCAAACAGTACAATGTTATGTTTTTAGCAAAAAAACATTCACTCATGGTTGAGGCACTACAGATTTATATGGATTAAGACCAGTTGCTGAATATGGGTGCTACTTGGGTTGGTAATGACAGCTGTGAGTTTGGAGTCATCAGCAAACATTGTCAAAAAGTAACTACTGACATCAGACCTACTGTCACCAATATATAAGCCAAAGGACAATACCTCCAGAATGGACTCCCAAGAGGGCATTAATGGTGGGGAATATTTTTGAAGAAAGTATACCGACTACTCTAATTATACGAGTTCTGTCTATGAACCAGTTCACTACCCTACACGTTACATATGGGTCAAATTTTACTTGGATCAGTTTATCAATGATTGCAGAATATGGGAAACTATCAAAGGCTTTTTTGAAATTTAGGGAGTTGTTGTGTACCAATCTGCCTTCACCAAATAGTTCAGTAACTCTGTAAAGAAGTCAGCCAGATGAAGTAGGTGGTATCTGTTTTTCAAACAGCCAGATTCATTAGGGCTGAGGAATTGGAAACTGCCAATATCTTTGTTTATGAATTCCATAATAATCACTTATCCCATTACCCTACATATAGGACTCATGAGGTTACTAGGTCCACAGTTCCCAAAGACAATAGTTGGAGCATCAATCTAGCACCACAGCTCTTCAACAGTTTTCAGGAATACATCTGCTTGACCGGTTAAGATTAATGGATGTCAAAAAGCTAGTACTTCATACTAATAAAAAACAGTCGTCTCGTGTGTTGCCTGCACCCACAGACGTTGTGTCTTTGTTTTGTAGAGAGCATCTAATACTTGTTATGTGCTGATAATAGCTGTGATACTGCTTGGCTGGTGTGGCTGGGAAAGATGAAAGACTGAGCAACGTTTGTTCACAGATATATTTATGATACTGTTTGCATCTGAGCTGGTGGCTCTGTCAGTGGCTCACTGTAATACTGAGTATTGGTTCTGATATTTCTGACATAAATGAAGAATGATTTGCAATTACCTCCAAAGGTAAAAGCAATGTTCAGCACATATTTAGATGATTTCTCTATTTCTTGTTTACTCTTTCAAGTTTCTTTTTAAAACTGCGGGATCTGAAGATCTTTCTCTTCATATTATAAAGTCTGTTTATGCTAGGGGCCCAGCAAATGTGTTTATTATTGAACTAGGTCTTGTATTTGTGCTGAATAAGGATAGACTTGATGCAGGAGGTGATTTGAATGCAAATCTGCAGTAAATGCTTCTGTTTTAGTTATGGGATCTTCTTTAATTGTGGAGCTTTGGAATTTCATAAGATTAGCAGTTAACATTTGAAAGTTCACCTTAGAGATGTCTCTAAAGCCAAAGGGGTTTGAGAAAAAAAATAACTTGGATTTGTTGGAAAATGTTACAAGACAGTGGTCATATTTGTCCAGTGAGGGGATAAACATAGTGCTGTGCATAGAGGTACTCTTTGTGAGAACCAGAAGATTTGAGCTTCTAGTAGAGGTAGGCATTGACTGGCTTAAATACTAAGGATTGATGATATCAAGGAGCCACTGTGGCATGTTTGTTATTTGAGGTTCATGATAGGCAGTTTATGGATGGATTGTTGAAATTGCTAAGGATTGTGTGGTTTGAAAACATAATTATGAATTATAGTTTGTTTAGGAAGATATCTTGCGTATTGGGAATTATGGAATGAGACTCTATAGTTGACCATAACATGAAAGACAGATGCACTTGCAGTTCTCAGAATATATATGAATTCTACATCATTATGTCGCTGCATATGTGTTAGGTGATGGAATTAAGAATAACATCAGACACACCTCCTCCCATGGGCCACGGACATGGCCACCCACATCTGATGGCTTTAAAGAGTGGTAGGCATTAAAACCATGTAAAGGATGAGTATTACCACTGCAATGGAACCATGTCTCTGTGGCTATGCTGTCATCTATGTTTGTGAGGTTTAGGAAGTTCTGCAGTAATCTATGTAAGGTTTAGGATGTTCTGTAGGGTGGGCATCTTATCTTTTTCCCCACAGCATTGATCAGTTATATCGGTATACACCAGAATAAATCTTGCAGCTTTGGCACATGCAGCCAACAGGCTTTGCTTAAAAAAGGTACAAGATGGTTAGAAAATATATTGGCCAATATGCAGAAGTCCTGTAGAGAGAGAAATAGACAATGGAAGAACTAAAAAGTAGAGGATGCAGCACTCAAAATGTAGTAAATCTGCAGATAAAACCATCAGACTGATTTTGCAAATGCATTAGTGCAATCACAAATGTAATAAAACTCAAAACAAAGCATATGATTGGACATATCCATCCCACACTCCATCCTTCCTCCTACTACTTCTGTGATACTTCAGACATCATAACTATAACAAATTTACTGACACTCTCCACAAAGACTGTCTTCATACAATTCCCTTTTTCACTCCTTTCTCCTCCAGTTCTTAGACACATTTCACTTTTCTAACTTCCCTCATACAACTTCCAGCTTCCTCCATCCCATCTCACCTCATCTGTACCTTCTCTTTCATTTATTACATCCAGAAATCCTTCCACAACTACCCTTCTCTTTCTGATGTGTATATTTTTAATGCAAAATGCTGTGCCTTTGCTAGCTTTAGTAGTTATTTTTAGAAGATTTATTACAAAGTTCAAAACAGTATTCCTTAACTAGGGTTGATCATACAGTATACGCGCCTTAATTGTTTACTCCTACTACAATAAAATCACACAGTAGCTGGAAAAGGATATACATCCATAATACTACTGTCCATCAATCTTGTATAAAATGCTGAACTTGCAATTCCTCACCAGCAAACTATCATACAAAGGCACGCCCAGTAAAATACAGTCTTTTACAGATAAACATGCAATGTAATCCCACCATCACACACTTACAACCATCACTCCAATTATTTAACACTTAAACACATGCTCTTGCCATTCAAACAAACCAACTAACTTGCCATCAACAACCTCAGGCTCAAATAAACACACTTCAACTCAACTTAGCGTAAATAATAATATGACAAAAAAAAAAAAAAACAGGAATCAGTGCAAACATTGGATGATTCCTGATTTGACTAAACTAATTTAAATATAACTCTATAAAGGCATCTGTCTATACCACTTTCTACATCTATTTGTCTATAGATAGATAAACATAGATATACACACACAGATACTCACTCATGTCCAGTTTTTTGGGTTTCACAAAAACTGGATTGGACACTACTGTACAGCACAAAACTTTTTATATTAAATAAATACACTTACTGGGACAAAAAAAAAAGAGTAATTTGGACTTTCATATTGGAATGGTGCTCTGTACTTTGTCCTAGAATGTTCTTTTCTTTCCTTCACTGTGGTTTGACATAGAAATTGTTTAGAGGTCAGGGTATGAGGCCCACAGTCTCCCACATGAGGGTTCCAAAAGTTGGCTGCTCACTTGTGCAGACATTTTTATCAGTTTAGTAGATTTTTTTCATCATTGCTTTATCACATAATTACTATATGTATAATTATGGAGGGTACAATGTGCTTGTTCCACACAAAAACATTGATTTTATGCATTATTTTTTTTCTGATGACTTTCATGTCATTTTGTTCACTGGAATAGTGTCTACTCCAACATATTTTATTCTATTTATTTATTTATTTATTTTAAAGAATCTAAAAATACATTAAAAGTAGAAATAAAATAAAAAAAAAATAAAAAAATGGTACTATAGTTAGACTAATAAAACAGAATGATGAACAATGTAGGAATAAAGATTATTAGTAAGGCATAGTTCTAAGAAGTGACTCAGCAAATTGAAAGTGTAGGTTAGGATTTTCAGTAGAGAGGAAGAGGAAGAAGAGGTGTATGGACATGTTTTCAGTCAACCATTGAGTTTTAAGATGTTCTTTGATATGTTTTTTGAAAAGAGTAGTAGAGTCTTGATTAGTTAATTATATTTATAATTATAATTATATATGGGAATATACAAACAACATTTAAGGCTGACACAAGCATGATATACCAACATCCCAATCTTGTTAGCAACACCCCATTCTTTTGATAAATGCATCCCCATAGCCCATCTTAACATAATATTGACACCTACTGGACTTACTACACTTTTATCTATGGATTGCATTAGCATTGTCTATATGTTTATGTGTGTCTACATCTATCTATCCATAGGTGGATTTGTTTTAAATTGACTGCCCAGATTGTCAGCTGAACTGCCAAAACATCAATCCCAGAAGATTAAATGGTCAAAATCTTGAAAATATCAACAACTTGCAAAACCACTGTTTACTTGGGGGGGGGGGGGGCATATGCACATCCACAGCCATTGTTAATTATATATACTGACTCTGAGATTGCATTAAAAATGGAAAAGCCCACCTCCCAATCTCAGACAACACCTAGTAGCATTTTGTCAATGTTTGGAACTTCTGCTGATTTGGGATTGATGTTTTGTTGGTTGATAATTTGAGCACTCAATAATTTAACAGATAGCCCTATGCATATATCTATATCTATCCAGCATTGTTTACATATCTTTTTCTATATATGTGTGTGTTTCTGTGGCCAGAATTTGGAAAGGTTACTGCTGGTTGTACACAACTGGTGCACCTTGTGGTAAGCTTTCCACATTCAGAGACAGCCCCAAAATAGTGCTTTTAGACAAGGGTATGCAGAGCTGTGGTGGACTAATGATTCTGGGGTGAGGCATATGCTAATTAGGCATGTGTTTTCCTCAGACACTATCTGCATAAAATAGCATGGCAATTCCAGGCCACTCACAGTAATGAGCATATTCATCCATTTCAGTAGAGGTAAGTGCTGGGAAGCTTAGTGGTCATATAGTGTTAAGGGGTGTGTGTCTATGCTTGTATGTGGATGGATGCAGATGTGAGTGTATGTATGAGTGTGTGCTTGCCTTGGAGGTCACAGAAGGGAGGTTAGGTGTGTGTGTGTGTGTGTGTGTGTGTGTGTGTGTGTGTGTGTGTGTGTGTGTGTGTGTGGAGAGAGGGGGGGCAGGGGTGTGGTGGCACACTCCTAAATTAATGAGCAAGGCCTGAAAATTTGGGTTGAGTGGTCCATTAACCACCAGGTATAACTCTAAATATGTGGACTGGATTAGGTACTAGCCATCAGGGATAACTTTAACAGCATAGCTTAATGGCAGTTACACATAACCTAGATCAGGAAAAACACACTAAACACCAGGAAGAAGAGTTTAAAATGTGCCTTAAGAGCACCTATAAAGAAAAGAAGTATGATGTGAATTGGGGAGAAGAACAAAGGAAACCAGGAATAAAACACATATTGTGCTTTAAAGGTACTACAAAGGTTCCAGTCCTGAACCCTTCTACATCCACCAAAGGATACGAGTCCACTCTTCCATCTTTATAAAATAAATAAGATTAAAAAATAATAATAAATAACTAACTAAATAAATAAAATTACAAATGAGGGGCAAGGCTTTGAGTGTGGGGGCACTAGAGGACCCAGCCAAGATGGTTACCTAAGTCCAGAAGGAAGGATGATATAGCAGGAATAGAATTAAGAAGAGATGGAAGCCTTTAAAGCTGCAAATGAGGAGGATAAGCTGTTCATTTTATGTGAAAAGGTAACAGAAGTAGACGATTCTCTGTTTGTAACTTGTGGGAATTGGTTTAGAAAGTGCATATTTACTAAGCTGTACTACCCTACATTTGCCTTCATTTCATCGTCTTATACAACTAAACACACCATTGATTTCACAAGTGACCTTTTCATTCTTTACAGAAAAAAATAATTAGATATGATGCATGTTTTGCAAGTTTGATGATAAATTCTGCTAAACACTCATTGAGTGTCTATTTCTATGCATTACCTATTAACAATCACATTATGGAGAAATAATTTGTATTTACTACTTTCCAGTTTATTGCTATTTTCAGGATTTTAGTGAATTACCAGTTATTAATAACAAAAATATTCAACAACTAAGCACTAAAAAGCACTGTTAATCAGAAACACAAAAATAACAGACAGAAGAATGGCTCTTGAGTTTTAATATCTCTGATTATCTTTGATCTGATTTAATCAATGTCTTTAGTGCTTATTTTTTTCTTCCAAGCAGACTGTCTTTCTAATTACTTCTAAACCGGTATGCCTCTGACTCTGTTAGGGAGATGGATATTGATGCTTATAATATAGCACAGAGCAATACACAGTAGCTACGTACATGATATTTACATAGTGTTTATGCCTACATCATTCAAAGAGATCATGGCATGGATAATGGAACTCCATCCTGTTTTTCCCTACATCTCAATTCTCCCTGATTTGCATTTTATTTTCCCCTCATAAAATGTTTTATTTTCTGGTACATCACTGAAGACTATATTTTGTTAGACAGAAATGCCAAATCTTAGAGTTTCGTACTTCCTTATGGAGCATAGATACATGTATACTGACGGAGAAGTTGATGATTCATTAACCTTTTAAGTAAATTAGATTAGTATTTAAAATGTCCCTGATATTGGGCCTTTGCTCCCAATTATTTTTGACTTCATTCAGAATTCTTGGGCGAAGCTGAGAAGTATGTGTTTCTCAACTTTGTGCATTAGCTGTGGAATGGCATCATTGCTGGCCTTAGGTATAGGCCAACTAGGCAGCTGTCTAGGGCACCGCTCTAGCAGTGGCACTTTTCCTGTAATCTGGATGACGTAGATAGACCAGGATGGGGGCACAGAGTGGTGGTGGGGGGCACTGTGGAGACCTTTTGCTTAGGGCACCAGCTGACTAAAGGCCAGTCCTGAATGGCATTGCACCAGCACTGCACCATGCCGTGCAGTAATAGCAAGAATAATTTCATTATATGCCAATATAGCATTCCAGTCAAGCAAGTAATTACAATGACCAAAGAACTGATACTTCAATGTTTGGGATGGGAACTGAATGTGGTTGCAGCAGCAGGCCTGTTTGCACTATAGAGAAAGGAAGAGCAGATAAATGTGCTTTAATTTAGAAATTTACTACATTTTGTGTAATTCTGTTGCTCAGCTATGCCAGTGCTAAGCAACACAACATAAAAAGTGGAAACTGCTCTCCTCTTTAGCAATTGGGACAATTGTTGGTGCATGGTTTATGGTCTTGTAATCCCAAGGAAAGGACCATCCTATACTCGGTCATCACAATGTCTTGTAATCACAGACTACCCTCAGGTGGGTAAACTAGCACATATATTCACTGCATGTGATAATGTTCTTATAAAGCAGGGTAGGACTGTGTACAAAGATTCACTACAACATGAAGTTGTGTTGAGGAGTTGAATTGTTTGCTAAGCATTTTTTACTGTAGTCATCCAACACTACTTGGCAGTTTGTTCATGAAACTTTTCCCAAATTCCAGCCAGGTTTGAGATATGCGAACATCTGTTTTTTCATTACTTATTTATTTGTATTGTTAACCAGGGTGGAGGATTGATCCTCATCGACATTTTTAGGACTCAGCCCAAGAGCACCATCTGATTAAGTGACTTGTGCAGAGTTGCATAGTTAGGTAAATGGAGGCAGAGAAAATCAAAACCTGGATGACAGGAACAGGCTTAACAGCTCATAATCTTACTAATTGCCAGACAATAAACTTACTTTTTTGAGGCAATCAAAGACCCTATCCATTTTTTAACAGGAAGTATACAAATTAACTGAGTGTTGTTTACCTAAAATCTTACACTTCATAACTGTACACACACAGTTATTATGATGTGTAAACTTATTTAATTCCTCTAATTTCTGAGAATAGTTAAAGCAATAAAGGACAGTTTATTATGTACTTAATGCTATTCACATTTATAATTCTCTATTCACTGTGGTAAGCAAGACCAAGGCACTGAAAAAATGAATTTAGTCCTAAACAGTTTCAATTAAGCATTTTGTTTGTCAGACACTAAGCACTAATTAGCCCTTATGACACAGGCTTTAAAAACTCATGAAGCTAATAACTACTCAACATCATGACAATTCATTAACTCTGCATATTGTCAGTGGCAGAAAACTGTCATTGGGGAAAGATCCTTAAGAACACCGCTACTTGTCTTTTACTAACAGTGAACTGCAAAGTACGTACCCTGTTGTGGTGTGCTGCAGCATGTGAATGTATGTACCCGCTGTGGTGTGCTGCAGCATGTGTGTGTACGTACCTTGTTGTGGTGTGCTGCAGCATGTGAATCTATGCACCCTGCTGTGGTGTGCTGTGCTACAGCATGTGAATGTACGTACTCTGCTGTGGTGTGCTGCAGCATGTGAGTGTACATACCATGCTGTGGTGTGCTGCAGCATGTGAGTGTACATACCATGCTGTGGTGTGCTGCAGCATGCGAGTGTACGTACTCTGCTGTGGTGTGCTGCAGCATGTGAGTGTACATACCATGGTGTGGTGTGCTGCAGTATGTGAGTGTACGTACCTTGCTGTGGTGTGCTGCAGCATGTGAATATATGTACCCTGCTGTGGTGAGCTGCAGCATGTGAGTGTACGTACCCCACTGTGGTGTGCTGCAGCATGTGTGTGTACGTACTTTGTTGTGGTGTGCTGCAGCATGTGAATGTACGTACCCTGCTGTGGTGTGCTGCAGCATGTGAGTGTACATGGTGTGGTGTGCTGCAGTATGTGAGTGTACATACCTTGCTGTGATGTGCTGCAGCATGTGAATATACGTACCCTGCTGTGGTGAGCTGCAGCATGTGAGTGTACGTACCCCACTGTGGTGTGCTGCATCATGTGTGTATACGTACCTTGTGGTGTGCTGCAGCATGTGAATGTATGTACCCTGCTGTGGTGTGCTGCAGCATGTCAGTGTATGCACCCTGCTGTGGTGTGCTGTGCTGCAGCATGTGAATGTACGTACCCTGCTGTGGTGTGCTGCACCATGTGAGTGTATGTACCATGCTGTGGTGTGTGCTGCAGTATGCGAGTGTACGTACCTTGCTGTGGTGTGCTGCAGCATGTGAATATACGTACCCTGCAGTGGTGAGCTGCAGCATGTGAGTGTACGTATCCTGCTGTGGTGAGCTGCAGCACTTGAGTGTACGTACCCTGGTGTGGTGTGCTGCAGCATGCGAGTATATGTACCCTGCTGTGGTGTGCTGCAGCATGGGAGTTTGTAAACGTGAACCCCTGTGTGGTGTTAAATTATCTAGCATCTAGATAGACAGGAAACTGAAAATGTGCTGCTTTGTAAAATCAATAAATATCATTTCCTATTCCACACTTCCTTAATATAAGATGCAACCCCCTTATGTTTTACAACAGAAATTGTATTTTCTTCATTTATGAACTCTGAAAGAAAGTTAGGACTGACTAGAATACAGTGTGAGTGCTAAACCTGCATCTATTAACTTAAGCTTTGAGACACTTTATTGGTAATATTTATTTATGGCATGGAAGCATTCCAAAAGTTCAATATCATAGTTACATGCACTACATTTATATTTAAAAGATGTTCACAATCCACTGAGTGAGACACAGCAGAAAATAAAGTGATTTGGAGATATAATAGGACTGACAGAAAGGTTTGTGGAAAATGAAGTGATGAAACCATCACTCTATGAATATAAAGAGTGAGAACAATGTATTATTGCCTGGGGCAAAGCAACAAATTTAGTGACATTTGTGAGGTATATAAAATACTAAATGTTTTTGATGAGTGCACACTGAGTTCCACTTCATGATATGCCATAAGGCTGACTTACAATATATGAAAGGAAAGGGCAGATTACTACTTAGTAACAAAAATGCAACATGGACAGAGGGTACCACTTTGCAATTTTTGCAATCCACTGCACCTTGTGTTAAATTCCTTCAAAGTCTGCAGTGCAATTCTATAGCTTCAGTGTGAAGTACACCTCCAAGGTGGTTCTGCAGCCTGAAGAATAATATTTTAATATATAATTAATGTATGTATGTGCTGCTATCCTTTCATACTGGAAATGAGGGATAAAGATGGTCAAAAAAGGTAAGCAGACCAGAGAGATGCAACACAAATACATATCTGAGCTTGCAAGTATCAATGAGAACTGGATGGGCTCTGTACAGCAGGGTCTGAAAACATTTTTCATACTAATTGCTTGTTGCAATGGAAAGCATGTCCTGCTGTGTACTACACAAAGCAGTATCAAAAGGCATGTAGCATTTAATCTGATGGAACAGCAACAACAAAAAAAGAGTTAATATAGTAAGCTATTAAACGATTTTCAGCACTAGGTTTGATTCTCAATATGTCCAGTTACACGGTCTGTAAATAAATTGTTCATCCAGGCTAGCTGCTGAAAAAGTTAGAGTAATTTAGTAGTAGTAATATCATGTGGATAAACTGAAGTCACAGTATGAACAAACCTGCCGATATTTATAAGCCTAGGAAGAATTTTCTGAGCAAGCTTGAGATCCACTCATTCATAAACTGAGTTATGTTTAAGATTTTCTTGAAAAAATCTTACTAGGACTATACTCAGAAAAGTAAACTGAGTTAAACCTGTATTCTAATTCATAACTAAAATGTTGCCTTGTACAATATTTGTAAAACAAAAGTCTAAAGCAAGGCAGATTTTTTGTTTACTTATCAAGAGACCTCATTCCATTTATTATAAATATGACCTAGGATAACCAGTTTTTGGAGGGAAAAAAAAAAGCTTGGTGGGTATAAATAACTAACAGGCATGGTTATGTATTGCATGGATGGAACTGAAACAAGACTAAGAAAAATATGCATCACCCAGCAATGTAAAGGAAACGAGCAAAGCCATGTGAACCATTTTAAAATGATAAAGACCTCAGTGATGTAATTTTTTTTCTGTGAAATTGATGTAAAGAAACTATGTTCATCTGATTCTGTTTCTTATTTATTTATTTATTGACATTTGTTGACCGGGTTAGTCCAACTGGGATGTTGTCCCATTTTCAGTGGAGACCCGAGGAGAAAAGCTCCAGATAGTACAATAAAAGACACTACAGTAGTATACAGGTATAGCAAACAATATAAATAAAACTAGTCATTTCAGTAGTAAAACAAAAAACAAAACAATACAGTAGTAAATTATAAACAAAACAACATTAACAATAGTTAAATGACAGCACAAGGTTTTTTTTTTTTTTTTTGCTATGTAACTGTACTAGTGGGGATAGAGTTCAGAAGTTTGACAAGGATAGATGGAGTGATTCCAATGTGGAGGGAGGAGAGAATTATGTAGGGTCATAGCAGGGGCAAATTCTGGAATTGAGTAAATGAGTCTTTAGTTTTCTTTTAAATAGTGTGGTGTGAGAGACTGAGCAAATGTCAAGGGGTAGTGTGTTCCAGGCTTGGGCAACAGAGTGTTTGCAGAGTAGCTTACCTACTGACTTATTGTAGATTAGAGGTGCGGAGGGGTCGAGATGGGGTGTAGACAGAGACCAGGAGAGATAAGGATGGACAGTAGGATGGTTTAAAGAGCACAGAGTGCAACATGTGAAATTGATAGAGATGTAGTAGTTGTGGGAGTTCTAGCCATTGTAGAGACTTCAAAGCAATGCAGTGGTGTGTGTTGTTTGGGGAGATGGTGATGAATCTGGCTATTTTGTGGTAGGATTGTTGGAGTTTTTTCAGGGTAGTTTTTTGGATATTTGTGAGAACTGGAGCAGCATAAAGGAGTGAGGGGAGGAGGAGTGCTTGTCCTAGGGTGAGTCTAGCTTCGGGACGGAGATATTTTCTTAATATTTGCAGTTTGTTTGCCAGGATAGTAAATTAGGCTATAAGGAACACATTTTCAATGGAGTCCTGGGGAGAAAAGCTCCAGAAAAATACATAGTACACATTGTACATATACATTACAGATTATCTCATAGGAATATAAAGTAAATATGATAAGAAAAGGTTAACAATGATATAAATACATAAGTATAGTTCATTAACCAGCAATAAAAAACACTTTTTTTTTTTTTTTACAAAAGTAGCAGCATAGGGTAACTGTTAAGTAGTTGGTCAAATAGTTCAATAGAGCTGTGGAACTATAGAAGGCAGTGATGTTTAGTTCTAGGAGAGTAGGAAGTGGCATTAGAAGTATTAGGTAGGATGGGAACAGGAGCACTTCCACTGGGAAGTTAGGTGTGATCGCAGCAAGGTTTTAAATGACGAGAGACTGCTGATGATGCAGATAGGAGATGGTAGAGAATTCCAGAAGCAAGCAAGAGAGAAGGACATTAGGTGATTCCCAGCTGGACGTGTGGGTTTGTGCAATTTAATTAGTTTTTGGGAATTAGATCTTATAAGCTATTCTGGTTCATGCATTTCAAAGGCAGTGGCTAGGGAGGGACAAAGAGAGGGGTTGTAAATGAGTTTTAGTGCTTGGATGAGTTGGGTATAATTGAGGAGGTTAGGTAGCTCAAGACTGTTTAGTTGGTGAAGAGAATTACAATGGTGAGAAATGGCTTTGTGACCTGCCGCAAATGTTGATATCTTGTTATAGCAAGACGAGAGTTTTGTTTTGAGGGAGGATTGCAGGTTGGTGAGGATAGATGCATCATAAAGGAGGGATGGGATGAGATAAGTAATGGCTAGTATAAGCCTGGTGGAAGGAGAGGTATAATGATTATGGCGGTATAGCATACCAAGTTTTTTGTGGGTTTTTTGATATTTACTTGTAAATGTTTGTGGAATTTTAGTTGATCATCTATGAGTACTCCTAGTAGTTTAGTGTCAGAGACTATTTCTAGAGGAGTATTGTTTTGCTGGTGATTATGAATGAGTGTTTATCTAGGGAGGAGATTTTGGAGGTGGTGAATAACATAAGTTTAGTTTTGGTTGCATTAAGAGCCAGATGGTTGTCTAGCTCCACTGCTCAGTATAAGAGAAGGCTCTTTGGGTAAGCTTATTTAGAGTGTGGACAGAAAGGGAGGAGCAGATAATGGTAGAATTGTCTGCATATTGAATGAGGCTGGAGTTTAGAATGTCTTGGTAGAAGTCATTAATGAATATATTGAATAGTAGGGGACGTAAAATGGAACCTTGGCGGACATGTGGGAGTATTAAGGAAGGGTGAAGTGGCTTTATTCCATTTGACTGCTTGTTGTCTGGTTGTGAGGTAGCTGGTAAACCACTTGCTACAGGAAGGGGATAAGTTTAGTTTGGAGAGTTTATTAAGAAGCAGGTTGTGGGAAATGGTGTCAAATGCCTTGGAGTGGTCAAGAAGGGTGGACATGAACTGGCCAGAATCGTGGGCTTTGTTAATTGTTTCAAGGAAGGAGAGGAAGGCAGTGGAGGTGCTATGACTGAGTCTGAATCAATGCTGTGTGGGGTTAATAAGCTGGTTGTTGATGAGATAGGGTAAGAGCTGTTGGTGGATACATTTTTCAAGAAGCTTAGAAAAAGGGGATAAGATAGCAATAGGGCAGAGGTTTGGAATGTCATTATTATTACCTCCTTTATGTAGAGGAATGAATAATAATGGCTTTCTTCCAGAGTTGGGGGACCTGGCATTCTGAGATAGACTGATTAGTTAGTATGCTGATAGGGAGAGCTATCACTTCTGTGGCTACTTTTAGGAAGTAGGAGGAAATTTTATCAGGGTCACTGGAACCAGGTTTTAATTTTAGGAGAATTTTTTATGGTGGATATAGAGATGGGATTGATAAGGAAGGGTGGAGGTTGGGGGCGAGGGATGCTAGGGGAGGAAGGGATGGGTGCAGGCTGAGGAGGGGTTGTAGAGGTGTTGATGAAGGATGATGTTAACTTGCTTAAGGACTCTATAAAGAAAGAATTAAATTGGGTGGCTAAGTCCATGTCAGAGGCATCTGGGTTAGGGCAAGGGTTTTCTTTTTTTTCCTGGGTTGAGGAGAGATGAGATTCCTTTCCAGAATAGTTTGGGATTGGTGTTGTGGTTGGTTTGGAGAGTGGAGAAATAGGCTTTGCGGTCTGAGGTAACAAGTTTTTTTTTTACTTTATTTCATAGTGTTTTATATTGGTTAAGGGTGATGGTGTTATTTTTATGGCAACTTGTCCAGGCTTTGTCACGTAGTTGCATAGTAGCGAAGGTGTTTTTGGTTAACCAGGGTATGGTGTTACTTTTTGTATGTTTTATTTTTAGAGGGATAAAGAAGTTGAAAAGGTTTGTGAAAGTAGAGTTAAAGTAGAAGAGAGCATTATCTAGGGGAAGAGTCTTTAATGGGTTACAGTTTGTGCTTTTTAGTGCACTTGAGAAGGTTTCAGGATTGAAGTTCTTAAAGCAGAGAGTGGAAATATAGGTGTAAGTTAGTTGTATGGAAGAGGGGAGATTGTGGGCAAAAGTGGGGAAGTGGTCAGCTAGTGGGTCAGGGAGAATACCACTATCAGAGATATAGTGAGAATAGGATACTAGAATCCAGTCTATTGTACTTCCAGTAATGGAGTTCTTGGAAGGCCTGGTAGTGGAATTGATTAGTTGTGTAAAGTTATAAAAGTTAATATTGAGTGAGTTAGTGGGAGATTGGATTGTGGCCCAGTTTATGTTCACGTTCCCCAGGATTATGGTTTCATGAGTAATAATGGTGGAGACCCAGAAGAGAATATCTTCAAGGGATGAGATATTGTCTCCGGGGGCATATAGAGGAAGAGAACAAATATGAATTTATGCTTGTTTAGGTGGAGTAGGGTTGGTATCATTTCTGCCTTGCCAAATTTGGGAAAGGGTTTGGTATAGGGGTGACTAAGAGGGATGTTGAGTAAAGGAGTGCTACACCCCCCTTTTTTGTGTTCTGTAATTCCTTAACATGTGGTAGTTGGGAGGAGTTATTTCAGAATCTTTTATGTGGGGCTTAAGCCCCACATAAAACAGTGTAAGTAGTACTTGTCACATTCCACATTACTATCCATATCTCCTCTTCTTTGAGTATTAGGAAATAGAACATGGAAGCAGCTATATCACATCAATACACACATATATATATATATATATATATATATATATATATATATATATATATATATATATATATATATATATATATATATATACAGGATTAATAAAAAATATTAAGGGTATGTACAAATGGTTGGTCTGTAACGCTTGTTCATATTTCATTTAGGTAGCACAAGGGTACTTCCACTTCTCAATAAGGAATGAAAACGTCTGACTTATTCTGCCTATAATACATCTAATGGTGCTCATTTAGATAAATGCTGTTAAGTATAATACTTTTAGAAGAGCAAAAATATTAGCTTAAAGTAAGAGGTCAGAAAATAGGAAGTCATTTTATTAGTTTGTTTACTTATTTCTTTTTGATGGTGGAAGACAACTGGAGCACAAGGACCCTTTCTCAGGGATGACCTAAATGCCATCCATAAGAAAAATATAAATAATGATTTATATAGCAAGTAATCACAACAGATATCCATCAAATATTCTTTTATTAGTTTAAAATGTCACACATTTTCTTTGTATACATTGACTATAAAAATGAAATGTATTGGATATAACAGATAAATGCTTTGAGCCAAAAAAAAGACCATCTAATTATTGAACATTATTTCTTTAAAATCAGTCTTTGAAGTAATAACAATTTAATGCCTTTGCTAATGTTGTCATTGTTTCATCATGGAATTTCACCTTTATTTTAGCAATTCCGAGTTTGCAAGAACGTTCAGTAACAACAATCAATGCCTCTTGTTAAATTTAAAAAAAAAAAAAAAATCTAGTAATCTTGCAAGTTAAGATTTTTCACATTACTTCTCCATTATGCTATCACTAAGTATATATCAAAGTAGAGACTCTGAAATAAAACAAACTGTACAAAATAAACAAACCTGGGAGGGGTGAATGTTATGGTATGCATTTTCCCTTCTCTGGGCTGAGCATTTGATCCCTTGTGCTTTGAGTACATGATCACACTTGATAGTAAGAAGTAAATCCTACATATGCTATACAGTTATCATTTATTTCATACCAAATACTCAGAAATTTTATGAAAAACAAA
The DNA here is from genome assembly GCF_019279795.1 of Protopterus annectens. Lineage (NCBI taxonomy): Eukaryota > Metazoa > Chordata > Ceratodontiformes > Protopteridae > Protopterus > Protopterus annectens. Next base: position 711,664,756 of record NC_056743.1, read on the forward strand.
CTTATTTAAACCCATTGCTCTTTTTTCCTCTACCCCCTTCCTCTGTTATATACCTTCTTACCATTATATTGTTATTCTGTAATGTCAGTCTCTTGATAATCATCTACTACATTCTGTTTCTGTCCCTCAAGCTAAACTATACCAACACAATCATAAATGTACACGTATTACTATATGTCTGTTTCAATCTACTAGTGAGATGCCACAACAGAATTGTACAGAAAGGATAAAAAAAATTCCCAATTTATTTATGATGAATGTGGAGGTGACCTTCTAAATGTCTTTCTTTTCCTTGACAGCTATACAAATGTGAAAAAAACACTAAGACTGTTAAGAGATTTATATGTTGATGACGTGTTTATTTTCCTGAGGTGTAGTTGGACTTATAATTACGTATGTATTGGTAATATTTAAATGTTTTAAGTTTTAGATTTCAGTTTGCTTTAAGTACCATGAAATCTATCATAAGTTATTCAGAAGTAAGATGCACCCTGCCAGCTCAACAATGTGATACAAACCTACTATGCAAAATAAAAATAGTAAGCATTAGACATACAATCCCCTCACTGAAACAAACACAGCATTCCAATGAAAAGAAAAACATTTTGCAGAACACTAAATATGTGGAAGAGGAACCCCCTGAAATCAAAACAGACTGGATTGGTGAGGTTGCTTTTCTTCCCATCCATTCAAAAAATGATTATCTCTAGAAATTTCCAAATTATCTGATAGGTAAATGTAATACCTAAACATACACATTGAAGACAGATCAATGTCTAGCAAATTTACAACTGTCTAATTAATCAGTATGGCTCAACAGAAATGATTCAGTCTTTGTCATTTTCTTCAGTGCTTTTGTTAAAAATGTACAACTAGTAGTGACAAAGCCAAACATTCAGTTCAAGGGAAGGAGGTGAATTAATTTTCACTATAAACTATGGCACTAACAGGGAGGGCAACAGAAATGGACTCCTTGACTAAAACAAAAAATGGAAGATGATTTCATGGAGACAGTGCAAGTGACAAGTGCACAGAAGGATGGCACTGCATGGCATCATTATGCCAATGTACATGCCTTTCAGGTAGCACACTCATGTGACAGACCAGTTGGACTGACAATGAAGTATAATATCAGACTGGAGCTGTGGTCCTAATATGTTGTCACTCAAATAAGATGTTATACCAAGTTTTTAAATGACAGTTGATGGTAGTTTATACCAGTGCAGATATTAACATTTTATGGGCCTCAAGAAGTTTTCACCTGAATGCATGTGCAGTGGCGTCTGCACTGACATTCCATATCCACAATCACCTTACATCAGTCATCCACCTATTCTAATACCGTACTCCTATACATCAATATCTCCCCTTCTTGTCCTACTTGCAGTGACCAATTACTTCTGCATCTATAATGCATACATAACTTCAAACTTTAGGTGTTTCTGCTATAAGCAAGCTTCTCTATCAGGCAGTAAATATAGAGACTGATTTGAAGTTGTACTGTTGGCAGCACCAGACCACAGCAGCCATTTTGAAACACACAGATTTACTCACAATCATGCTCATCAGGTGCCTAGTGAAATTTCAGAGAGAATAAATAATTGTGATCCTCAGAAGAGTAAGCTTGTCAATGAGAACTGAGAATATTCTTTATAAGTCCATGGTGGTACCATGGATTATTCACACTAGTGTGATTACAGCATGATGAAAATGTATTGTAGTGTAGGGGAAAAGGAATATATGGACTTATGCAAGGTAACAAGAAAAATGACATTTCAGTAAATTTCAGTAGGTAACCTAATATAACAGTGTTGTTATTACTTGTTAGAGATCATTAAATGACTACAAAAAAAAAATAAACAGTCTGACCAAGAAGTGAAAGAAGTATGTCTTTGTATTCCTTGACAAATGAGAAGTAATCAGATTATATTTACTTATGCGACTAACTTGATAAATGGGCTCCAGGACTAACTGCCATATACAACTACTAAGAAGCCCATCCATATTTGTATATTAAACAGGCATGCAATTATGGCTTTAGCAATTTGAAACGTTTATGGTAGGAAGCCAAAATTTTGTTTTTTTCCCTTTCCTTTTGTTTGTTCTTTCAAGGAATTGGGCTTGAGGCAAATATAATAACCATTAAAATATTTTGTTTTTAAGACCCTTACCTTTGAACTAAAGGTTTGACTTAATTCAGAGACACACAATGTTAAAGAGGTTTGAGGGGTTTTATGTTATTTCAGAGTGTGGGTTTTAAAACTCTAACTCAGGTAGTCTATATGTATGCTGCACATGAAGGAAATATTGTTACGAGTATTGGCAATTCTTTTTTTTTTCTGTAATAAGATAACCGGTATAGTGATATTAATATTATTTACTTTAATGGAACCACACTGCATGACTGATGAAAATTCTTCCTGAATTTTCAACAATAATTTATTATATCAAAATAATATTTTAGCAAAAGATAATGAAGGTGTTTTCATGTAGTCTACTGCAAAAAGTTATTTGTGAATTTTACATTTGATTTCTATATAAATAGCCATACCAAATAAAATAATTTAATGAACATATTTATTGATTGCTATGGTTGGGTGAGAGACATTGTTAGAAACATAACACTGATAAATACTGTATACCTAAGACCTATTATACATATGTATTGCTGATTGTAAGCAGGTACATTCAAGATGAATATTCATAGAATATTGGTGTTTTGTTTGATTATCAATATGGCAAATACTGTCAGTATCAAATAACATAGAATTTCCTGTTTTAAATATTAATTTTGTTATATTCTATGAGCTTTATTTTGCACCATGTTAAGATGGTAGTTTTAGAATGCCTCTGATATATACATACTTCAAAGGCTTACAAACATCAAAGACAAGGTTCTGTTTTTTTCAAGGTTAAAGTGATTTGTATAATTTCGTATAACACTGCAGCCTAGACAATTCAAATTAGTTCAAATACAGTTTTAGTTAATAGTGAAAGCATTAATACCCTGAGAACTGGTAAGATAGTTTTTCATTCATGATTATGATAACTGAGGCACAATTTCTATTTACAATTTATTATGGAAAAATGAGTGAAAGATGTTCTTTAGCTGAAATTAGAGTATTTAATAGACTCTACAGAAATAGTTCGTAAAACATACTGCATCCTGTCAATATCAAATCCTTCAAAGTTCTTTATTGGATGTTAGAGTTAATTTTCTGCAGGCCCATTGCCTTTTATTCTACTTTATGCTGGTAGTATTAGCATATCCTTAAGCCATTCTCTTTTATTTGTACTTTAGAAGTTCCAAGAATACTCTCTCTCTTCCATGGCTAAAATTATACATCCCTTTCATGAAACACCACAGTTAATGCAATTTTAAGTTTAAATATAGCTATACTTAGCATTATTAACCTAAGAAGTCTTGCATCAGTATTGCTGACAGAAGCCTTATACTGGGATCCCTGACTGATTTATGAGCTACTTTTTTATCCATGATTCAAGTTACTGTGATACTTTACATTTAATTGTTATTATCTAAGAAGGGTGAACAGCTGCTTTTTAAAATACATTGTTGTAGATTATAAGGAAGTAACTCATTGCAGCAATAAAACATAATTTAGTTGAATGGTAACAACTCAGGTGGATGTAACAGATCTGTCAGCACTCAACAAAAAGAGTAGGGGGTGTTTATTTGTCACCAATACATAACTCGTTTATACAGCATTACTAAGTTAGGACATTTCTGTTTTCCATAGTCCATAGGAAGAAGCATCAAAGGAATCAGAGTAACACATATTATAATAAAGACATTTAGATGTACACATCAGTTTTTGTGGAAAAATGTCTTTCAAGCAGGATTAGATGAGGTGAACATATCTGAGTTAACACAGCAACACAAAACAGATTTATTGAAATCATGACTTTTTCTTCTGTTTTCTTCCTTGTTATTTATCAATTTAATTCTGTCATAAATGCTGACAATTTGAATTTATTTTTCAGTAAAATGATAAAACCACACATGAACTAAAAATTTAAAAGGAACAGAAGTTGAAATATTCATTGGAATTATTCTCCCATTTAGATTTACTGTTACTCATCTGACTAGCAAACTAAACTGCCAACAAAGAAGTCACAGGATCCCAGAAGAACAGATTCAGAGATCTTACTGCAAGAAAAATTCATCAGAAAACTCCATCCACATTAACAGAATTATGTGGTCAAACAATAGCATTATTAATTAGAAATATTTAAAGAGACAATATCAAAATAAGATGATCTATTCTGGTTGTGGAAAACGTGACTATGGGGTAGAAGTGACTGCAGAGTTTCCTCCATGTTAGAACACACTATGGCTAAAGTACATATTAAAGATCCTATAGCACTTTTTAAGAGTGGGTATATTAAGCTGTATATTATTTAGAGCCATGTATCTACAGATCATAGTTTTATATATATATATATATATATATATATATATATATATATAAAATATATTTTTTTCTTTTGTCCACATTTTATTTTTTACACTCATCTTCATCCATAATCTTTCTTCCTTACTAACATTTTATTTTTTACTCACTATTCCTAACCAAAATGCAGCATTTCATCATGTTCCTTTATACAATAAACATATACAAGTAAAAAAAATTCTATGCATTCAGTTTATTCTTGTTTTTTGATAGTTGTCAAATGATAGCTCATATACATATAGAATATGTGTGTATGTCTGTGTGTGTGTGTGTATATATGTATATATATATATATATATATATATATATATATATATATATATATATATACACACACACACACACACACATATATATATATATATATATATATATATATATATATATATATATATATATATATATATATATATATATATATATATATATATATATATAGATAGATAGATAGATACTTCACCAAAATATTTGCATTTACATGTTTTCTTTCTTTTTTTTTCAAAAATCAATAATGCTTTTGCATTTCAATAAAAAAGTGCAAGTGTTTCTTCTAAAATATGGACAGTTAACTCAATGTACTGGTCAAACAAACCATAGTCAGTATAAATACAATGTCTGGTTAGAAGCAGAGGAAATAAGGGGAGATAAAAAACCTGAATTACCCAAAACAAAACACAAAAGCTTTAGTTCACTTAGTATAAACTAACTTTAGTTCTAAACAATACCAGAAATATTAAATGGATACAGAAATTACTAGAAGGTTAGTTAAAAGATCACAAAACCCAAAATGACAAATAATGCTAAAATAAAAAGGGTAAACACAAGTCCTTTAAAGGCACATTCATAAAATGTAAGTATTGTAAATAAATGATTTGTAAGGGGATAAGGCTTCCTGTTTTCCCCTTTTATCATACCAACTACAGTTAGAAAACAGCAGCAGAATAACTATCACCAATCAAATGGAAAGATTACCTACTGAGCAATTAAATGAAAAGGTTCCAGGGATTTCAGACTGCAGTAGTTGTTCAACAGATTTAGAGGATTTCAACTTACTCCTACATGATTAATTTATAATCCACTAAGTGCCATGCTTCCGAATGCTCACTTCTAAAAAATGTTTATAACTCCGGTGGAACTAGCCTGGACAGCTTACAACTGTTAAGACACCAATTGCAATCTACAAAATAGTGACATTTAATTACAATTCACATTCCACAACAAAATTCATAACCTCACTACAGCACAAGCAAAGAATTTCAAGGCAACCAAGAATGGTGGGGTCTCTGCCCTACTTAACAATGCTATGCATGATAACAACAAAGTTATTCTAATGCAGTGTAGGTGACTAATATAACATACATCAGCCTTATACTTAATACATACTGTAAAGCATGCAATAACTTAGCTCTCTCTCTATATATATATATATGTATATATATATATATATATATATATATATATATATATATATATATATATATATATATATATATATATATATATATATATATGTATAGATAGAGAGAGAGAGATATGCGTGCACAAACATAACATTTCTGCTCTGTGCAGCACAACCTAAACAGAAATGCATGTCCATCCATTCACACATAGACACCAAAGCACCAGTGAAAAACAACCTGGATGCTGTTGGGTATCTTTAAGTTAAGCACTGTATCCATCCCATAAAACTGATCAGTCTGTTCTTATAGCTTTCTTCAGTTAAGCATGATGTTGTCTAGCCACAGTCTTAAACAAGTACATCAGTGGTCATAATAGCCAGAATGTTAAACCATTTGTAGCTGGAACGGGAAAATGAAAAACCAGTGATAGCCAGTGAATCTTAGCTCATCTAATTCATCTTTCTTAAGCAAGAATACGCAAATGTCACTATTTTAGCCTAAGTTGGAAATGCATTGGATTCCCTTAATGCATTCATGACTATAAATTTTATCTCAATGCAGATGAACATCAGTTTTTTTTTTAAATACCTCAGAGCAAAGGCACAACCTCATCAAAATCTCAGTAATAATGATTAAAGACATCAACAGAAAGAGCATTTATTTTATGGAATAAAGTATATAGTGTACCTGAATATTTAATATAACAAAGTAACTGGTGGACTTATCTGTAGATGCATAAATACTCAAGCACATTTTATGAGAAAATGTGCAGGATGTAAATTAAGGTACATATGTTTCCATATTCACTCATCTGCCAATTGAAATGTCTAGCCATATGAAAGGCTAATATACCTGCACAATATACTCTCTCCATTGCTGACCTTCAGAAAAAAACTGAAACAAACTTTTAACACAAAGAAAGCAGAACTTAAAATCATTGTCTGCAAGCACGTATAAGACAGTAGCTGGAAAATTACTTCTAAAGTTAAAAAAAATTGTACACTGTACTTTTCTTATCTAAGCTATAATCCAGAACAATGACAATAACTTGTTTGATTCATATTTGCTACAGGCATCAACGGCCAAAGGCTATGCTAACCGCAAAACCCAACTTCAATATTTCCATCAGTTTATAGTGATTTAACTACCTGTCTGGTATCCCTCATGGTAAAGTGGCACCTGAGTCCTGCAGTGAGCATACAGCTGAAAAGAAGTTCCCACATCTAGAAACTGCTACAGTCTTTGCATCCAGCAGTGCTCATTGACACTTCAACGACATTACAGCAGTTTTTTTAAGATTTGCCATTCACACACTATTTTTAACAGCTGTAAAACTGAATAATTACAGTGTTCATAATGTTCACAGGGAGCCACACCCAGGCATATATATATATATATATATATATATATATATATATATATATATATATATATATACTGTATATATGTAAGCGGTGGTGGTGCTGTGGTAGCGTTGTTGCCTCACAGTAAGACGTTGTCCTGTTCGATTCTCAGCTAAAGCGTCTTCTGTGTGGAGGCATATGTGAATGGGCATACCTTCGTTGAAGGTTGTGCATCAGAGCTGGCAACTCGGCACTTAAAAATCTACTGCCAATCATTAGCAGACCAGAGTTCCGCTGTGGCGACCCCCTAACTGGGAAATGCCGAAAGACACAACATACTGTATATATGTATATATATATATATATATATATATATATATATGTATATATATATATATATATATATATATACACACACACACACACGGTTCCCCTTTATAATCTCGAAATACTGAGATCTCGAGACCATAGGCAAAACTTCAAAACAGCGAAAATGCATAAGTGCAAATCCAAATATCTTGAATCCGCGCTTATGCATTTACACTGCATTACGTTAAGTGTTTGGCTGGGATAGTGTCTGGAATTTAAGGTGAGTGAGTGTATGTGAGTGTTTTTGTAAGTTGTACATGTGGGTTAGGGTAGGGAGGTGGAAGAATGAGTGAGTGTTGGTGTGTCTGTGTCTGTGTGTGTGTGTGTGTGTGTGTGTGTGTCTGAGACTGTAGAATGTCTTGGTGTGAGGTTTTTTTTTATGTTTGTGCGATCTCGGAGTTGGTATTTATAAGTAGGGGGTTGTGGGGGTGCAGCCCCCCTGCTTACATGTAGTGTAGGGTTGTAAAGTTTGTGTGGTGTGGGTAGAATTATGTGTGTGTTGTGTGGTGTACGGTGTATGTATGTTCGTGACTGTGTGTTTTGTGATTTTGGGTTTCAGTATTGTGAGTCGTTCGCCTTTATAGTTTCGAGATACTGAAATTCGAGATTTCAGTATTTTGAGATTATAAAGGGGAACCATATACACATCTATATATACATTTCAGAATGTCAAAGACCATATGGCCGAGACCATATGATTGACTTTTGAAATGTCAACCATGCAGAACCAGCATCTCCGTATAGTGGGGAATTGAAAGATTTCCATCTTCCACACTGTAGTGTGATCCCGGAGTTGGTATATTTATGTTCCAGGGGGTGTGGGGGATGGAGCCCCCCACAGGGTGTGAAGGGGGGCAAGGCCCTCTGCTAGCAGTGTGAAGGTAAGTGATTTTTGTGGGTTTTTTTTCTGTTTTTACATGGTCGACATTTCGAAAGTCGATCATATCGTCTCGGCC